>NC_090061.1:2999395-3209395 GCF_038355195.1 Osmerus mordax | reverse complement strand
AGTACCAGACCAGCAGAACCCCCTCCCCTAACCTTACAGCCTGAAGAGCTACACTCTGTCCTGTGTACAAATGTATGAATAATATGACGTCAAGACAATAACCCCCAAATTGTTTATCCAGGTTTGGTTTACCAATGTTTTGGTCTGGTGGGATTGCACTTTCTTTTCACAATTTCCAGATTTCTTTGAATTTTCGATTCATCTGAAAGCTACTTATGTTGCTTTGAACGGGAGTAGACTGCGATTACTTTTCCATTTAAGCTAAGAGATATAAAATTACCATAACTCCTGCCCAGAAACTAATCATTATCCATTCATTCATACTGATGATGTACGGTAGAGAGCCCCTGCTGTGGAGAGGGCTCTTTATCCAACAACCAGGGTTTTCATTTCGATCAATACGACTTTTCTCTCTCCCTCTTCTATCCACAGTATACTGTATGTCTGTCTGGCTAACAGTAAGGTTATTCTGAATCATTTCCACTCCTCTAACCAAGAGTCTGTTATTGTCCTCCTCCCCCCCCCCCCTCCTCCCTCCCCCCCTCCTCCCTCCCCCCCTCCTCCCTCCCTCCCCAGCTGAAGAATGGGAACATCCACTATGTCTCAGACGCAGGCGTGGGGGGCAAGGTGGAGCGTGCGCTGGGCGAGGCGCCGCTGTCAGACGGCCAGTGGCACACGCTGCAGCTGCTGAGGAACGGCTCTGTCACCGCCCTCCGGCTGGACGGGGCGCGCGCCAGGCTCATCCAGCACCCCACCCAGGACTTTGGGGGGCTGGACGTCCTCTCCCTCTCCATCGGAGGGGTCCCGGCTGGGCCCGGACAGCAGAAAACAGCAGCAGGTGAGGGGGTCTGGGTCTGGGCAGGCAGGTGGAGGGGCGTCTGGCTCTGGGCAGGTGGAGGGGGGTCTGGGTGAGAAGGTGGGGGTCAGCGTGGGGGTCTGTGTAGTGTTGGGTGTTTGGGTGGGGTGATTGCCGAAACGGAAACCTTGTCCACCAGATTAATGTCTTCTGATGAACACTACCTAACTTGGTCCAACATTGCTGACTCGAATTGGAGGGAACTAGATGTGCTTACATTCTCTTCCTTGGGTCTGCAGTGGGAGAATACATGTTGCTTTCCTATGACATCGTTTATGGAGAAAAGCTCATGTTAATTTGGGTTGAATTTATCAGCTATCCCCGTCTTTGAGGATTGTTTTCGTTTTACTGCTATGGACTTTAGTCTACAAGACTAAGCAGCATATCATATGTCCTCAACCCTGACTTAGAAATAGTTTGGGCAGGGTGAAACAAAGGCCTTCCAGAGGGAGGGACACAGCATTGTAAATTCAGGGCTTTTGTGGGGAATGATAAAAAAATCGATAGTTTGGACAAATATGGTAAAAACGACTTAAATGATTTGTTGGCCTCCCTCACACAATAAGACTCAGGGTATATTTCAAAATAAACATATTCAGAGCACGCAGGTACATGGCAGACTGCCTTGCCTCAAACAATGATTATCTGGATCATCTTTGGAAAGGTTACAGCTGGACTAGGTACCCCTAGGACTGACCTCTGACCTCTGCTCAAAGTGTGTGTCGAAAGGTTGCGTTCTTCTGTATCTTCACCAGGCGCAAGTCAATAAATAGAAACAAATGGATTTAATTCACTATGGGATAAATTCAATAAACATGCATTGACATCTGAGAGGCGATGTTGTGTTGCAATGCAAAAGCGAGGGTTTGAATTAGTCACCAAAACATTTCTTCCAGATGCATGTCTTGAAGCAATAAAATGACTAAACTGAGGTTTGAGTCACTGGCAAGTCCTCATATTTTAGAAAATAAGCACATTTCTGCTCTATAATTTGCAAATGATTTATTCAAAAAATGTAATTTGTCTAGGTGGTTCTGGAAACTGTATTCAAATCTTGGTGGTCGAAAGCGAACCGAATATTTGACTAAACAACATTCTTCCAGTTCTGATTATAGCTCATGGTTGTATACCTGGAAATCATGGGACATTTTAAGAATCCACTGGAACACTCCCAATCCTCCTTCATCTAGTCCGGCATCGTTTTGTCATTCAGGGGTGTTTCCTGTTTTCTGACCCTCACTTCCTCTTCTTCCCCGCAGGTTTCGACGGCTGCCTGGCCTACGTCAAGTACAACGGGGACGACCTGCCCTTCAGCGGCGAGCACAGCCTGGTCACCCTGTCCAAGACCAGCCAGTCTGTGAAGATCGGCTGCCGGGGCCCCAACCTGTGCGAGAGCAGCCCTTGCTTGGACGGCCTGATGTGTGTCAACCAGTGGTACACCTACCAGTGTGTCCCTCCCGGCGACTGTGCCTCCGGGCCTTGTCAGAACCGAGGCAGCTGCGTTCCCAACCCTCACTCCGGCTTCTCCTGCGTCTGCTCCGAGCTGTACACGGGCCAGACGTGCGAGACCCTGGTGGCCTGCCTGGGGGTGCAGTGCCCCCAGGGGAACGTCTGCAAGTCGGCCACCAACGGAGGCTTCGTCTGCAGCCCCAGTCCCAGCACCGAGGAGATGCTGCTGCCCATCTGGGCCGTGCCGGCCATCGTGGGCAGCTGTGCCACGGCCCTGGCCCTGGTGGTGCTCAGCCTCATCCTGTGCAACCACTGCAGGGGCCGCAACAAGACCAAAGTGCCAAAGGAGGAGAAGAAGCCCAAGGAGAAGAAGAAGAAGAAGAAAAAGAAGAAGGGCAGCGAGAACGTGGCGTTCGACGACCCGGACAACATCCCTCCGTACGGGGACGACATGACGGTACGCAAGCAGCCGGAGGGGAACCCCAAACCGGACATCATCGAGAGGGAGAACCCGTATCTGATCTACGACGAGACGGACCTCCCCCACAGCAACGAGACGGTTCCCAGCGCCCCCTGCGCGCCGTGCAGCGGCCCCGAGGCCGACATGGAGCACTATGACATAGACAACGCTAGCAGCATCGCCCCCTCGGACGCGGACATCATCCAGCACTACAAACAGTTCCGCAGCCACACCCCCAAGTTCTCCATCCAGAGGCACAGTCCGCTGGGATTCGCCCGCCAGTCACCCCTCCCCCTGGGGGCCAGCAGCTACACTTACCAGCCCCAGTACAGCCAGGCTCTGAGGTCCACCCCCCTCAGCCACTCGCACTCCGCATGCCCCACCCCCAACCCCCTCTCCAGGCACAGCCCCGCCCCCTTCACCAAGCCCTCGACGTTCTACCGCAACACCCCGACGAGAGAGCTCAACCTGGGCCGCCGGGAGGGCAGCCCCCTGGACCTGCACGGCGAGGCGTGCCAGTCGGGGGCCATGTTTAACTACGCCACGCGGCTCGGACGCCGCAGCAAGAGCCCCCAGACCATGGCGGGTCACGGCCACACGTCCAGGCCGTCCAGTCGCCTGAAGCAGCCCGTGGAGCAGATCCCCCTGGAGACCGGCCCCCCCGTGGGGCTGTCCATTGAGGAGGTGGAGCGCCTCAACACGCCGCGCCCCCGCAACCCCAGCATCTGCAGCGCCGACCACGGACGCTCCAGCTCGGAGGAAGACTGCCGCCGGCCGCTGTCGCGGGTCAGGAACCCCGCCGACGGCATCCCGGCGCCGGAGTCGTCGTCCGAGAGCGACTCCCACGACTCGTTCACCTGCTCGGAGATGGAGTACGACCGGGACAAGCCCGTGGCCTACAGCTCCCGCGTGCCCAAGCTGTCGCAGGTCAACGAGTCGGACGCGGACGACGAAGACTACGGGGGGCGGCTCAAGCAGAGACGCTACTCCAGCAGGAGGGCGGAGGGGGGCCCCAGCGCCTCTCAGACACTCCCAGGGGACCACTACACCCTGCCCCATAAACTGGGCCCGCAGGCGGTGGGCTTCAACTGGGACAACCTCTTGAACTGGGGCCCCGGCTTCGGACACTACGTGGACGTGTTCAAGGACTTGGCTCTCCTGCCGGAGAACGCGGCCGCCAAAGACATTGAGATGAACAGCGGGGATGGTTCCGTGACCATCCTCAACGAAGGAGAGGCGGAGCAATACGTATGAGACTATTTATTACAACGATGTACTATATGGAGATGTTCTCTGGGAAGAAAAGACAATGTAGATTACAAGAGAACAATGGACTAGCGATATCTGTTTTTTTTTTTTAACAAGACGACCTTCAATGCAGTAAGGCAGAAAAAAAAACATGTTATGATGAATTTTTGTGTAGTTATTCCCTTTGAAAGAGATTGCCAGTCTTTTAAACCTCAAACTGTACAATCATGCATTCATATCTCTGAGGCCTGATTATAAGGTATCCATTAACACTGAAAGTTTAAACGAAAAGAAAAAAAACAAGTCTGAATCCAATTTGGTGACTGCAAAAATCCATTCATTTTATCTTAATCTAACGTGTCTGTTCTTTATTACCAATATTGCCTCTCCTTTGCAAAACTTCTGTCACATTCACAACCGAAAGATAAGAAGAGTGATAACATTGAAACCTCTTACAGGAAGAGAATTCCAGCGGGCCATAAAGCAATAGTAAACCCAACCTGTGTGTTTTATTTTTCGGGTCAGTTTCTCATTTTCTAAAAGGAAGCATGTGTATTTGATCCAACTGCACCTGTAGACATTGAGATACAGTGGAAATGAGCACCCCACTTAACTCACACGGTAACACAGGTCTGCAAATGTTATGACTCAAGCAGGGGTACTCCATCCTCCAATCTCTCTCTCCCCCCTATCTTTCTCTCTCTCTTTATCCCAATAAGTCTCTCTCTGTCTTCATTTCTTCCTGGGTGAGTTTTCTCCTGGCTGACTGGCTTAGCACTCCGAGAACAGGGATCGTTTGAGTCCCCTGCCTTACAGACGTCTTAAGGGTTTGTGATTGAGGAAGGCTCTTTTTTATTGCCCAGTGGTCCATTAGGGAGGGGGTTATTATGTCGTGGTCACTAAACATTGTTTTGGGAGCAGCAGAGTTTGGGGGTGTACATCTCTACTGGGACCAGAATCATGACCCAGCCTAACAACTAGGAACTTGTGTACAAAAACAAAATGAAATGTATTGATGGGAAATCATGTAAGTCATTTGTTTTCAGTGTTGTTGTCCATTATTTTTCAATGTATGGTTTCTACTTTTTGTACTGTTTATTAACTTAAATTACTTATGCTGTGTTTTTATGGATATTTTCATACAGTACGCTGAAATGTATGTTCTTACTTTCAGGGAAAGTAAGATTGAAGAGTTATTTTTTACATTTGTTACATACGTAACACCGTATTTTCCACTTTTGATAAAACTATAACATATTGTATGCTTTGTACATGTAAAAAGCCAATAACAGAATAAAAAGTATTTATTTAAAAGGCGCTTCTTTTGGTTCCCAGTGACTGTGATGTGGTAAATGATCTATACAATACCCCAAAATAACCCCACCTTTGAATAGTCACCTTGTGGCTCCAGCACAATGATATTGGTGGTAAGATATTTTATACCCCCAAGGACCTTGCCCCTGTTGTGAGGGAAGTTTAAATGAAGCTTGGTCTGAATTGAAAAAAACATTCTAAAAGTCCATGAAGGACCTAAACAAAACTGAGCCACTGTCCCGTCAGCCAAGGACAACATCCACTGAACCAAGCCAAGCAGGCAGCTATATACCTTTCAACAATTATTTACATCTGGCATATTGAACAGAATCTTTTTTGGGGGGGTGGGGGTGGGGGGTAGCTCGGTGATCCGGTATGCAGCATGCTTATCTTCTCCGTCATCGGGGAGAGAGAGGCCCATGGAGAGAAAGCAGAGAGCCGTGGAGCGGTGAGGAGTGACGTCCCGGGTCTGGGTAGATGACCACAGGGTCCTGAAGAAGTTCTGGCCTGCAGAGAGCCATGCTGACCCCTACCTCCTGAGCAGGGCTGCTCCGTACTGACGCAGAGATAATAATACCACTACTAATGACAGTGACAACAGGAGAGAATCTACCAGGAGAGGAGACGCGTTGGAATACCCCCTCCTGGTGCTGTGTGGGTGAGCGTGGAGGGGTGTCAGGTTGAAGGGTTTGAGATTTCATACCAGGCATTTATCATGTGGGATTCATCCTTTCATAGGGGATTGAGGAGTTTAGGCGCCACCAACTGTTCTCCAAAACCCGGCCCTGACTCTCTGCACATGATTAAGTGTGTTGGTGTTGCAGTTCAGTGTGACCAAAGAGGTACCTACTGCGCATAGCAAGCATTACGCTTTCAACGTCGAGTTAAAATTAGAGCAAACTGTTTTCCAAGAGAGTGTTAATGAGTGAAATGCCAACAAGATGTTAGTAATGGACTGTATCTCCCCATGCCAAAGACTAACGTCTTGACTGGAGGTGCGAAGGGAACTGAAGTTGGTTTCCCATGGTGCCTAGTGCTGAACGAAGGGGTTTCCAATCCAAACGTTACATCAAATGTTATACCCATTAAAATGCTTTGGTATCTTTTCTGTTTGCTTTGAATTTCCCTTGTGTTTAATGGGAGGATGTGGTGTGGTAATATTACTGACTTCCACAGAGTTTCTTTAAAATCTTCTCCAAGTTTGTTATGAAGATTGATTGTTCTCTAAGATCCTTTGACATGGTAAACCAAAAACAGCTCCCTGAGTTTTAATCAAGCTGCTTGTAATTAAGAGCACATTTATCTGTTATGAAAATGCCTCTCCAAGACCGTCCTTTTTTATTTTAAATTATTTTACTGAAGGAGTATTAAAGAAAACTATTTCAAGAAGTGGTTAATCTTTGATTAATTGTAATCTCTCTTCTCTATGGGTATGTTTAATGTCTCTCAATCCTTGCCCAATCTCTATGTGTGCTAATCACAACATGTAATCAAAAATGTTGTCAAAACATTTATATATCAGCCACACAGCACTGTATCTAACAATTTACATTATCAATTTACATGAGCATTCATGCAGTTCAACATCAGCTTGTTACTACACATTTGGAAAACGTTCACAAGTTACAGCACGGAAGACAAATCTCCAATCAATTCCTTAAATAAAACCACGTGGGGAAAAAACCCTGAAGAGATCTAGAAATTATCACCCCTCTAGAAGAGTCCTGGAGTTCACATCTGTATCAAAGCTGCATGGTTAGCCTCCATAAGTGTTCCTTAATGCTGTGTGTACTGTAGCCAAGCGCTGTCTTTCAACAAACATGAAAGCCGAGCAGAGCTACGCAGTGCGACACGAAGAGAGGCAGATACGTCCTCGTGTAAGATGGGCGCTCGTCATCATCAGGGAGAGGATCTGTGGCAGCAGTATCTATGACTGGCTTTGTGGTGCGCTCTCTACAGAAGGGAAGAGGGGGGGATTATCTGACTTTTTTCGCCACCCTCTTGAAAACATGAATCGAAGTGTACGAGGAACGCTAAGCGGTTTGACGGAGGGACGAGACCCCCGGCTCCAGTGCCACTGTCAGTGCTCTTCATCGTCACACGCAGATAGAACCGGAGAAGCACATCTGGATCGCGTTTGCCGTGTGACACAGTGCTGGCTCAGCTATTTAGATTCTGTTTTGTTTTCTAATTCAGGGGGGCGCAGCTGACTTAAGTGCAGTGTAGCTCACTGGGCTTGGAGACGGGGGGGAGGACTGTCTCTTCAGGGTGAAGTAAGGCCTCACCGGGTGCAGAGAGGTGTCTGTTGTGACTTTCTGGAGATCTTTCTTTTTTGTTTTTACTTTGGGAGTGTGGTGCAGTTCTTTACTCTGTAGGAGAAGATCCAGTCCTGAAGAAAAGGTAACTAGGGTTGATAAAATAACAGAATAGAATGAAATGGGAACATAGAATATACAGTACATGTATTGAAATATTTTTGGGGGGGCTTTTTAAATGCAAAAACATACAATATATACAATCGATGAGATCACAAATGACATCCACAAGATGTTTAAAAAATATATATATATCAATTTAAGAAGTTACTAGACATTTTACAGAGATTGTCAATAATCCTACATTTCGATGTAGAAGAGATCAGAAGAGTATATCTTACACAGTGCATCTCCATCTCCCGAATCACTGGTTCGACAGTTTCATCAACGGACCAGTCCTGCACAGGGTCACCCATAAATCACCCTGTTCCCAGCTTCAAGACAAAAACACTGAAAATGCATTGGTCAACATGTAGAAGCCAGGCCAAAACCACAGCACATATCACAGGCTTAAGTACACAAACAGCAGCCAGGGCCAAGTCCCTAAGAATGCATCTTGTGAGTGGGTTTCTTATCTAAATGTTTTCTTTCTGTCAGGCCACAACCCCATCATAAAAACACTGGATGCATTCTGAAATCTTCTTCACTGTGTCGACTTGGGTTTTGGAGACACAGAAGAAACAGTGCTCCAGTGTGAAACTTTGGAAAGTCTTTGATACACGTCAACACAGAATCACATTCATACTTACAACCTTAATGGTATGGTCCATCTCTGAGTTGCGACGTATATCTTCATCAGTTACCGTATAGCCTGGACATGTTCAGCTCATAATTGTGCTGGTGAGTTCTTCTCTCAGCTACAGTATAAAGCACATGAACAGCTGCCACATAATGAGCTCATTACAGTCTGTCAATACTGCCTGGCTGTTGCAATGTATAGTGAAATAGAGGGTTTTACACATAGTGGCAGCTGTATGTAAAATTTCCAATGTTCTCGTGTTAATCTTGCCAGTTTGATAGAGGCCAGTCTGCAACCTACAGTTTTGTAACCTTGGACGTTTATAGTTAGTGACGTGTGTAGGAAATTGCATTGGATGAAGGTCATAATCTTAAATACCACAAGGATAATTCGTTTCCTATACATTTGAGATTGACTGCCATGGGGGGGCTGAATGGTTGGCAAGGTCCTTTGATGGAGTCGTGCCACATGCCCCATAATGCTAAGGGGTCAAATTCGCTTGTTACCACAAATTGCTGTGAAATTTCACCCGCAAAACAAACACAACTCCTGACAAGATGGCCGCCCTCAGTCGCAGGGGGTTCCATATGCCCGCCAAACCTCATTTAAAGAAACCGAAACTGGACTGACGGATGTCAAACAAACCAAACACCTGTAAGAATTTCATCGTTGAATAGCTTGCAAAAAGCCACCACTTCACTCGTCTTTCACATTTTGACAGGCTCGCATTTATACGTTCAATCACGTGCGAACAATCGGCCCTTCTTTGGTATGTAGGAATGCAGGCACACTTGGCAGCTGTTTAGAGCACATTAATTTTCACAATAACATTCATTGCCTAATTGTCCCTCTTTACTCATTCGCTAAATTCAGCCAGTCCATTACTCTTCAAGACTTTCCCATGCCCTGCTATCTTTTCTCAAGTCCTAATCTTTTCACTCTTGTCAGGCTCGCTCTCCGCAGACTCAATGCCCATTTCCCGGGTCTGGGCTTCATGCTAATTGTCTTTCAATAGCCTGGTAACCTCCCACCTACATAATGCACCTTCCTTCAGCGCGATCTGGACCGGACCATTTAGGTTCATTAAAATACAAGGGGGAAGGGGGAGGGTTTTTTGCCTCCAGCTACACTCATGTAAATTAGGATGCTGGAAAGAATCTGATTGGTTTTCCTCTTTTGGAGTGTAATGATAGGGTGGTGGGCGGGATGAAGGGGGGTCTGAGTACAGCACATAGTTAAAATGTATGTTTAGTCTGTACTTAGTAACTTAGTAAACACCGTCTCTGTTAAGTTTTGTTTGGATGAGGAAGTTCGGGTGGTAAAGGTTATGAACGCCATCGCCCGGAGGTGAAGGGACTTCTGCAAGTTGGTGTCAGTGCAAGTAGGCTACGTGAGTGAAAGACACACACAGACTTGCTAATTATGTCCACGTACTGTAGTCTGTAGACTCTAAATTGGCTATTTTTCTTGAGCTCAAGACATCTCAGGCACGAATCATTAGCATCTATTCTAGTGGAGATCCTTTGATCTTCTTTCGGAGAGCAAGCGTTGGGGAAATACTGAGAAAAAAAAGTAAACGAGAAAAAACATCATCAACAATTCAAATGCGCCCAATTTTTGGACCATAAATAAAAGCCTAATTAGTGTAAATTGCTTCCACATTGTTGCTATTTTTAAATAATTTCTTCTTGCTTTTAAAAATTCTATGCGCATACACTTTAGAGAATTCCTCGTTGGTCTGATGTTTGCTTGAGTCATGAGGTGATGCTTAATTTCATAGAGAAATTACTTCCTAATTAAAAATGGAGGGTAAATATTTACTTTTCTTTTTTTTCCACATCTGTTTTTGTTTTTGAGCCTCAGAACATTGCAATATTTGTTATCTCAGTTGCAAAACCATGATTAATGAAATTGTCTGATTGGTGCTCAAGTTTATAAAGATAACCTTGATAATAGTATTGATTTTATCCTTGTTGAGGAAAACGTAATGCAGTAACGACATTAATGTCAATCAATTTTGAGAATAATTAATTAACTAAGTATAGAGAAGGAAAAAGCCCTCCTTCAAACCGTTACAGGCAACTTTCCAGAGTAAATTATGTGTGGAGGTGAAGGTTGACAGTTGAGCTTGATAAACTAGCTGCTAAACATGAGGTAAGGACTCTCAACAGCACAGCAACCAAAATAGGTACAACTACTCATATACACCATGTGTATATTTCCACCCAACATCTCTAAGAGGGATTTTCATGGCTCCGATTATTTACATTTAGTCATTTAGCAGATGCTCTTATTCAGAGCGACTTACAGTAAGTACAGGGACATTCCCCCAAGGCAAGTACGGTGAAGTGCCTTGCCCATGGACACAACTTCAACTTCAAGGCCGGGAATCGAACCAGCAACCTTTTGATAAACAGCCCGATTCCCTAACCGCTCAGCCATCTGACACCCTTATTTCATTCGAGACTCATCTACAGTACGCCAAGTCTTGTGAAACCACCCATTCTGAAGGAGGAAGCTGTCAGGACATGGGAGAGAGAGCTTTCTTCCATGTCCTGATGATTCATGGACGTGGATATTGACAATAATGTCTCATTTTGAATAGGTGCCACTCCCGTTTCTCAAGCAGAACAGAGAACAGCACTTCTGTTTGTCAAGACGTTGAGTGACGCCTTTTGGTTCAAACCTCAACTCGAGGAGATTGTCCAATGTCCATTCCCCCCGTACTTAGAGTGAGCTGAAGTTTCAGTCCTTTGACTTCAAGTCTCTTTTGTCCTCTCTTGTGGGTTTGGTTTAGTTATTATTTCACACTCTGATTCATGCAATGCCAATTTATAATCACCAGTTCCAGCATGGAAGGTTACGATAATAAGACGGGATTCTTTTCTCTAGTTTAATGTTTGCCTTGGTCATTGTTGATGTCACCAGGCCGTAAAAAAAAAAAAAAACTTAATTGTGATTTTCATCCAACTTGAGGCGAAAACCTCACCGAAAGCCTTATTAATGCTCGTCTAGAATAATATTCTTGGTCGATTCAGAGTGGTGAATTCTCAGGATACATCTAAAAGTAGCTTGAGGATGTGAAGAACGCTTATCTTGACTCACATCCACGCAACATGAGTATAGATGTGACATTATGCTAGACTTTTGTTGTTCTCAGAAATCTATGCCAAGAACCTCAAATAGAATGAGGGTGTGTTTGGCCTGTGTGTGTGTGTGTTTGTGTGTGTGTCGAGTCTTTAATAAAGTCAGATAAAGACCCATGTTTATTAATCAAAGCAAACGAAACAATGGGTCCTCTTTCACATCTGACACCATGAAATTGTGCAGTATGGGAAAGTCATTCTTCACTTAACAACCTAGACTTAACATCAGCTTCTCATCGTTGTTTGCCTCCTCCATGGTTGACCTGTTTCTGAACCTCTCCAGACTGTCTCATCCCCACTGCCAAGGTAAGCAGCTGACTTTCCAGTCACACTGCTAACCTCTCCATCGTTCAAGCAGAGGAGAACATGGCACTTCTAATGTGATGTTAAAAACACAAAACAAGCACTCCTCCTCTCGCTTCGTATCTCCCGGTTACCACGCCTACACGCCGACTGTACTGTAGATTCGACCGCACGCCCGCACAGCTTGGATGAAACTCTCCTCTTCAGTCGTTGGTCCAGGATAAAGCTCCCAGTACTCCACCTCCAGCTGTGAACGTTCAGTCGTCCAAACTGCTAACGCGGGCAGCTTTGGAAATATCCGTAAAACAGCATCTGAATAAAATCCGCTCTCTCCATGGTTCCATAACACAGGTTTTATGACATGAAAAAAGCATCAATCTTTTGTTAGTGCTGCAAGGGGATACTCTTTTATCCAAAAAGCATGTCTAGCCATAAATCAAACATGCAGTTATAACCTCCCCAATTAAAACTGTTGCCCTTAACTTTAAAACATGAAACAACACAAGAATTTTAGTAGGCAACTGTCGATGTTTCTCAAGAACCATTGTTCTCCTTTTCAAGTTAAAGTATAGCATATTTCAGCTAGTCAGTTAGTCATTGGAGATTATCGTGTTTGGGAAAATGTTTCTGCAATCAAGTTATGGTTCCAGTTAATGTTTGTAAACAACTCACGGTAGAATAAAGAATGAGGGGAAAATGTTTGTATCTGCAAAACAAAATAGGTCAACAGAGGAGATTATGAGGGAATTTTCTAGTTTTCATAATAACCAAATAAGACAGTTTACCGAGGAGTGATGTTGAGTTCACAGAGTCAGACAAGGCAGCGCTGTCAGAATATTTCCAGGTTGTTAAGTTCATTGGTAAGATTCTTGTGAAGAGCCTCCAAACTCTGCACCTGGTTCATATTCGATCTTCACAATCTGCTTTCTTTGGACGCCATCTCTTCCTCTTGAATTCAGCTTTGAGATATAAAATACACGCTGATACTAAATGTGTCTGATGGGAGAGAGCGGGGTGAGATGCTGTCGAAAGACAGCGTTTTTGAAACATTTGGAAAAATGATTTATGACGTCTACAGTTAGAGCTCAATAGTTACGAACAAGACAGACACTCTGTGGTGACGCACAATTACTGGGACCCATTGATGCTGGTTGGACCCAGTACATGAACAAGCAAGACTTGGAGTCTGTTCAGGTATTTTTACAGGCAATTTCAAGAGAATTATTGCACCATAATTCATACGCATGACTCCTGTCTTAGCTGAGGTGTCAGCATGCTCGTTATCCTATCAGACGTTCTAGTGACCTCACACTGGTCTAGAAATGCATTCCCAGTAGTAAGACATCTCCGAATAGTGTTTAAAGTTAGTTTTTGGGGTCCCTTGTTCAACGCGTGCGGATGATGTTTCCATCCTTGTACCCAGGAGGATGGAGGGGAACATGAGTCTTCAAACGGAACACACTTCGGATATCTGAGAAAGTAATAGCCGCAATAAACTGACTTCCTGCGATTACAGAAGTTCGACCAGACATCTACACCGAGACCTCGACCTCGGGGATGCAATCACGTCAGCGTCGTCCGATGATTTGGGATTTTTGGCGGACGTCTGAGTCAGGCTGCGGTGATCACCTGGCGGGTCCTGATGTCTTTCCCAACTCGGCGTTTGGCGTCCCGGAAGCTGCTCTCTGACAGGGGTCATCAAGCTGAACATGTGGGCAATGTCCATATCCTGTATCAACAATCTGTTCATGCTGCTGATGAGGTGCTACGGTGAGGCACTTCCTCCCAAGGAGACAGCTGGGGAGGTAATGGGAGCCGCTATAGGCAGGAGTGGGAGTATTCCCTGAACATTTGACCCAGCCAGGAAAATCTCATGGGTCCTTGGATAGGGATTCCAAAATCACGGTCTTAGGGCATTGTTAGACAATGTGGAAACAAGGGTAACAACATAGAATCTAAGTTCCTGTGCAATAGTATTTTTTAGGTCAACAAAGGCTTTATGTACTGTACTATAGGGTTCTGGGAAAATCTGAACTTGGTGAGGGTAAGAATATTGGCCCTCTTGTTTCACTCTCTCTTTCTCCCTCTCTCTTTCTGATTCTCTGCTAATCTAGTTAGTGGTAAGAGGCAGGCACTCCACAAGTGTTTGAAAGTGCGTGCGTATGTGAGAGAGGGGGAGACAGAGAGAGAGAGAGGGGGCAAACTTCCACGAGGCACGCATGCGCCTAGCGTGAGCGAGGATTTGTAGAGTGTGTGTGGTGGTGTGCCTGTAGGTTCAGTCTGATGAAAATGGGCAGGGCTTTCAAGAGAAGCCAAGAGGCCTGGGGTTTCCTGGCGCACAATGGCAGGAAACACTGCCACACTATAAATGGAAGCCCACAGACTAGCTCAAACCCAAGTCAGCAAGGTCGTGGCCACTATTCCGGAGGATTTATTAGTTTCTCCTCCTCTTACAACAGCTCCATTGTGGTGATGAAAAGAGATAAAAGGAGGATAGCAGAATTCCGGGAATGTCCCGCATGCTAACCCGGTAACCGTGCAGTATGTCCTCACGCTCAACTGGGGACGTTATTCAGTCTCACCTTGAGGGCTTAATAACGGGACCTGTTGGTCTCATGAACCTGCATGCATAAAACGGCTGAACATTTTGACGCCCTCTTTTATCCTAAGGCTTTGAAATTGCCATCAAAATGCTTGTGAATAACTTCTAAATAAAGCCTGTAGCTGGTTATTTACAAAATAAACCAAATTTAATTCAACACATCCTGCAAGGAGATATTCCTGCCTGCCTGCCTGCCTGCCTGCCTGTCTGCCTG
Source organism: Osmerus mordax (assembly GCF_038355195.1). Lineage (NCBI taxonomy): Eukaryota > Metazoa > Chordata > Actinopteri > Osmeriformes > Osmeridae > Osmerus > Osmerus mordax. Next base: position 3,194,749 of record NC_090061.1, on the reverse strand, counting down.
TCTGTTTGTCTGTACGGGTCAGTGTCTCTGTTTTACAGTTTAAAGTTTGACACTGCTGCGAAACCCATCACATCCCTCAGCACATAGCTGCCTCTCCTGTCTGCTCTGCCTGGCATCGTCCCAGGACTCCCTGCAAACCTTCACAACCTCCCCAAATGTCAAGGACAACCTAGCGAGAGGAGCAGGATGGAGGACAAGAACGAGGCATTCGTCATACAAGCTACCGGAGCGAACCTTGGTGGAGAGGAAGCAGACTCGACCTGAATGCCCTCAGCAGAATCTCACAGCATGTCCTTTTTCAAAATAATCATAACACAGGTACATTTATACAGGCGTTTGGCAACAACATGTTGACAGTATATACTATGTACACTATTCTTAGCGTAAATCACAGTTATGTTGTTAATTCCACACATTTCCAAGTAAATTTCCGCCACTTAAGTGTTTAAATCTTAGAGAGACTCGTTTCGTGGTTGCCAGTGTCGGAAACACCTGGACAGTGTTACCCGAGTAAACGCAGTTTGATTTCATCCTCAAAAACAAAATGGCCGAACCAGCCGGGTGGCCTAGGGCCTGTAGCTCCAGCAACAGTGGGCACTGTGCCCTCAAGAGGGCGTGTCTGGAACAGGGGGTTAGCTGACAAGTAGTTGTGTTGGCTGGTGCTGCGATAAGGCCCGTCACACATTGTTTAATTGTAACCAAGGACACAGAGCGCACAGGAAAGCCTGATAACATTCAGTAAGGGCTGCTTAATAACAACAAGACAGTGTGAAAGGTTACATTTATTGACTAACACTATCACGCCATCTGGTAGACCTCCTCGCTCGCGGAAAGAACCAGGATTGGAAGAGCAACATGAAGGATTCGATTTCATCCAAAAAACAGTCTGTTCTTCTCCAGGAGGAAGACATTTTTCTCTTCATCCCTCATCTGCAAAATGCATCTTTGACTGAATCCATCCCTATTCACTCCAGTAGTTACATTTCTTTGGTAAGACAACCTTCAACTGGCCCTTTACAACATCTATTTACCCTTCCCACCCCTCCTCCATATTGTGCCCTATTACACTTTTACGTAAAACTACACTGCTTGACACCTAATGCTATTTAATTACATAGCTACTATTATGTACCTATGTTTTTACTCTAGGTCTCGCTTGCATGGAAGTTAATGTAACTTCAGTGCAAAGTGTTTCCCAAAAAATCTGTATCTGATTGAAAATAAATCTTCAATTTCCAGACCCAGTAAACAGTCCCAGGTCAGCTTAGCACATTTGCTCTCTGTGTGGCGCTAAAGTGACCCACCGCCCTCTCTGTGCTCTCTCACATCCAGAGGTGGTTGATGAGATCTTTACCACTGTGGTTGATACCTTAACAAGAAACCGAGCCATGAGGATTCTTGGACGGGGTGTGGAATGATAATCATTCTGAGCGCTCCGTCTGTTCTCTGAGTAAACATTAGCTTAGCTGGGATATTTCTAGAGGAGTCCACCTGTTTGCATGTCACTGCCTTATTCGTAACTTTTTCATGTCTTACCGAGCTGCGCAAGGAACCGATTTGAGACTTAAACAAGAACATATGGATAAACAGTTATGTTGAAAAGATTTCTATAGATATACTGTAACTTTTTACATCACGCTGAATTGATTCCATACCTCCGCAGTCTGCAACAGGCAGTCACGTATGATATTTGCCGTCCGATCACTTTGAAAACATCGTCTGAGGAGCTACACAAAAGACAATTTCTGCTCTACTTACTTAATTACTGTGCATATACAAGTTAATTGTGTATCCTGTGATCTATTTATACACTGTAGGATGTAGAGTAGGTGGGAAAACCAAGTGTTTCATAGACCTAGTAAACCTCTGGCTTCAATCTCCTTGTAAGGTGTTCAGAACATCAAAAGCTTCAAGCGTTTCCCCACCATGTGCAATTACTCGAACGTCATTTGGCGCTCAGCACAGCCATTCCTGCCCGAACAGGCTTTTATAAAAGTTAGTTAGTTTTACTGCAGTCTGGATATATTTGTGTCACAAATGTTTTCTATCAAAGAACAAAGTTTTTTTGCTATGTGCACATTCTCTTCTTCATTGGCGGTAGCTCATTTCTGGTCTGAATTTTCCACTTTCTCAAAATGGTCACCTAATCATCTGGAAAAAGAATATGACACACACTTAAACACTCAAACACACACACGCACGCACACATACACAGGTAGTGGTGTTAATTTGGACATCCTGTGCCATAATTACCCTTATGACAGGACATAAACACTTCAATTTGCAACTCCAAGCCCGACATTAGAACCCTTGTCTACAATTTAAGCACTTTGCGGGACTAAAACAAACTCATTACTTCAATTTCCTTTTGAGCCCTGCTGCATAACAAAGACAGCACAGCAAGATCCTTTATTTGACTATTTTCTTTCTTGATAACGCTCTGTTACGTGTTAATTATTGTGATAATACACCGGCGCTTATTTTAACACATGACTGAAGTCGTCATGGCGATGCTTTTCACTTCCCTCAGTCCTTCAGTCCCTTCATGGAGGAGGACAACAAAGAGCCGTCCTCCATGAATGACTTTGAACTCGCCTCAAAACAAGTCTGAGATGCTGGTTCTCACACACGATGGCCCGGGGAGGCGCAGCCAGAGAAGCTGGGAGGCGAGGCGGGCAAGGCTGGGAGGCGAGGCTAGAAAGGCTGGGAGGTGAGACTGGCAAGGCTGGGAGGTGAGGCTGGAAGGCGAGGCTAGAAAGGCTGGGAGGCGAGGCTAGAAAGGCTGGGAGGTGAGGCTGGGAGGTGAGGCTGGGAGGCGAGGCTAGAAAGGCTGGGAGGTGAGGCTAGAAAGGCTGGGAGGTGAGGCTAGAAAGGCTGGGAGGTGAGGCTAGAAAGGCTGGGAGGTGAGGCTGGGAGGTGAGGCTAGCAAGGCTGGGAGGTGAGGCTGGGAGGTGAGGCGGGCAAGGCTGGAGAGGCTGGGAAGGTAAGGCATTCGAGGCTGGGAGATGAGGCTGGGAGGCAAGGCTAGCAAGGCTTGGACGAAAGGCTGGCCAAGAACGGGAGCCTCCGGGAGGCGAGAGCTAATTAGCTCAGATGTCCAGCGTCAACAACCCCTCCCTCTGCTGAGGGGAGAGAGAGAGAGAGAGAGAGAGAGAGGGAGAGAGAGAGAGGAGAGAGGGTGGAGAGAGATAAGAGAAAGGAGAGAGAGGAGAGAAGGTAGAGAGAGAGGAGAGAGGAAAGAGAGAGGGTAGAGAGAGAGAGGGGAGAGAGAGAGAGAGAGAGAGAGAGAGAGAGAGAGAGAGAGAGAGAGAGAGAGAGAGAGAGAGAGAGAGAGAGAGAGAGAGGGGGTGGGGGAGTTTGTGCATGGAAAGCAATACCCTCGAGGACGGTCTGATTCAAACACTGTGCAACATGTACATTTGTATAAATGTATTTAATTAAAAAATATATATATATTAAACAAATTTGGGGGGGAAACCTTTTCTACTACTTAGCCCTCAGACAGTTTTTGGCAGAGTACAGTAGAGTTCGATGATTAGAGTTAGAGTTCCACGAAAACTTTCCAGGATGAGGTCTTGGTTGCTGGGTCTTAGAGAGGAGGGGTCGCTTCCGCAAACCGCACCTCCTAGGTCTCAACGTGTCAAACCAAGCAGAAGATCTGGTACTGGGCCGGACAGCTCCTGCAGGACAACTCTGAAGTTGATTCTGATTGAACTGATCAAAGAGGAACGCCGTCTTAATAGGTACCTCAAATACAAGAATAATGGACATCAAAGGCTTCACACTAATCCCATTGTATTATTCAATTCAAAGATCAAGATTGTGAAAAGCCTAACGATAACAGTGCGACAACACGTCACCATACTTGAACCTGTGGAGACACAGGTGTAATGGCTTTCTTAGAGCCAAAGTTACACAGATTAGTAAAGGCCTAACATTTATCTGCAACAAAATCTGTTATTTTAATCCACATTTAGACGAATGCAAACTCTTAATTCCGTCACTCGGGGATACCGATTTTACAGTATATAAAACTCTGCTGTACAGTTATAGGCGCTTGGCAACAACTTGGTTCTCCAATTTGTTTTGGTTCATTGAGTAGGTTGCTCTTTGTTCCTTTAATTGTCATTCCAGGGAACATTTTCCAGCATGTTGAAGATTGGTTCATGATGGCAAGAACTCTGGAAAAGGAGGGGAGATATGATGTTGAGGAGGGATGCATGCAGATCCTTTAAGATGTGGAGGAGATTCCAGACTGCTCTATTATTAGACTAAGTCTTGGTCTGGAATAAATGGGTTTAACCTACAGTATACATTGACCCATTCAATATTACATATGTCGTTTAAATCCTTTAGCAGACGCCATTATCCAAAGCGACAAATGGTGCACTTAGAATGTACAGCAGAGTTCTAAGAATCTGAGGTTCATTGTTACAACTGTATTTCAGTGAGCAGAGTCAAGTAACTGTCTGAACTGACCAGACGCTGACCACATCTCAGCTACCAGGCAAAGTAACCACTGGTTCACAAAATAAGAAGCAATGTCATGAGAAGAGAACAATCAACCACGATAAAGTTATTTTATAAACGAATCTACTCAAAAGCAGATGCTTTGATACAAAATGATATGAAAGGGAGTTTTTAAACCTGGGACCTCTTGGTCTGCAGTCACATGATCTATCACTGAGCTGTACCCATCCCCAGAATGCATGGTTGTACTGTTGTGCTGTAGGGTCAAGGCCAGTGATGACAAAGATGGCTGTGTACTGTTGTTGTACTGTGGCAGTGTAGGTCAACATTATCTGACCTTGGGGTTACAGACAGCATAAGTGAGTGTGAATACTTGTGGTCACCTTGTGTATACTAGAACAACACTTAATGGAGCCTGCTTTTACTCGACATGACTTGGGTGAAGTCCTCAACTGTCGGTGTGAGAAGCCAAAACAAGAATGCACGCTACAATGGGGTTGAAAAAGGGTTTGTTATGCTTCTGTCCCCACAGACACACACACCAAGCGTGGTGCTTAATCTCCGGGCAAGCTTGTCATACCAGTCATACCGTGATGGCCGCCAAGGCAGGGGTTAGGGTTAGGACCAGGTTGTGTGACATAAACAAAGAATTATTGAAATTTAGCTGTTTCAAATGCTGTTACGGTGATCAATCATACACTGTAAATCTGCTGGAGTTTTCACACACAGAAGGTTCAGCAGTGGAGACAGGCAGTCTGGACATTCTACTGCGTGCCATTGACAACTTTGGAGTTTTTCCTCGTCTTAATCGGAGGGCTTAAGCTGTTTTTGTCCTAATGTTCGTTGCTGATGTGTGGGCATCTGTGAAGCCCTTCGTGCGTTTATAAAAAGAGTTTCAAATTAATGAAGTTTGATTGGATTTGACAAACTGACAGGATAAATAAGCAGGCACAGTGCATTATACTCAAAGCAACTATTACACATTTCTGTTTACGGAAATGCACTACATTTCCTCGGAATGTAATGTTTTTCATATCCACAAACATTCTTATTGTCTCTTTGATGTCTCTGAAAGCTTCACAGATAATAATTCTTGCTTCCTAATTATTATACGCCCCTTGAACCTTCCGTTGCTCTGAATTACATTTCGAGTTTGACAACATCCAGTTTTTAAAGTAGAAGGCAGAAGGACTTTGATAATAACTTAAATATTCATTGATCTGGGTTAGGTCTCCAGTGGTTTTCCATGCAGTAAATGATACTGCAAGTGGTCTTTGATGGTAGGGTTATTCTCGCCATGAGGTTCCACTGAAAACAATCAAATAGGTTGAAATGTGATAGCAAGCTGGACAAACAAATATATTTTAAAAAAAACTATGATGAAAGTATTTCCCTTTAGAGAAGTGCAAGGGTGAGCGAGATCATTGCAAAGAGCATCTTGGTGCCAAACTGACTGTATCTCGTTTACGATCGTGCATGAAAGCTGAGACCAAAGTCAAGTAGTCAGTTATTCTGAAGCGTGCCTCTTTTCTGTGTTTCAAAAAGAGATGTTTTGTTTCCAAAGTTTAGCTTTTAAACATAAATAAAACATAATTCAATCTAAAACCGAGCGACCTGTTCTGAGTGTAAAACTGCATTTCCCTGAACCCTGAGTGTCTCAGTCATCAGGCCCTTCTCCAGGGTCATTAGCATAAGGTCATTATATTCCAGTTCTGTAGCTGCTGAGATGAATATCTCTACTCCTTCAGGAGCATATTTAGCATTTTCTTCATTTATCTGATACAATTAGAATCACCCTGAACCAAATCAGATCATAACACTGGCTCCTTTGAAGTTTGTGAAAATAAGGATTCAGTTAAAACACACGTTCGTTCATTTCCGCGTTCCTGGAGCCTCGGATACGTCATCGAGTGCTCCGGCAGTGATTACCACGGTAACGACACCAGCCCCGGCTCTCGCTAACCCCTTCCAGCCTGTTAACGCAACCTGCCAACTCCGCTCTGCTGCCACCTGTTCATGTGAGAACAAAAACAGTTCCCCTGGTCGTCATCTGTAGGATGTTAACGATGACAGGTGGAATCCAGCGTTGATGAACAGACCTTCTCAGACGGTTTGAATGATGGAATAATGAGCTAGTTTAGCTGCTTGACCTCAAAACAAAGTAGGGATGACCGTAAAATAGGAAGTCGATCCTGTCATCGGCTTAGAGTAAGGGATCGTTTATGATATCCAAAGTAGATGGTATCAGTGTTTCAAGGTGCGTTGGACGGGGTACAGAGAGTTCCGTTGAAGAGATAGATGGTTTGAAGGCATTCCGAATTAAAACAAGGTGAACTTGGAGCTAGAAAATAATATTAAATCCTGTTTTGGCAACGCAGATAGATAACTAGACAGACAGACAAACAGACAGACAGACACACAGACAGACACAGACAGACAGACAGACAGACAGACAGACAGACAGACAGACAGACAGGTACATAGCTAGATAGACAGATGTTATGTTCTCTAAACTGTTAGTAGAAAAATAAAAAATGATCTACTACAATATGGTTCCTAATCAGTGGCCAATATAACTCATAATCTCATAACCTTTGATCTTCATTCTGGCTTGACCCGGCAAGGATGTCCAGTCTGTCCACACCGGAATAAGAATGATGTCACCTTGATGAGAGGGGATTTATCTTTAATACCGACAAAGGGATTATGTGAAAAAGCATCGCTGGTACAAACCCACTTCCTTCCCTCTTGTGCCATCTGAACTGTTTCCAATCCGCTCAAAGGCTGTGGCCTGTTGTGACAGAGGCCCACCCGCCAGGCCTGCCTCTGATCTGGCCCCTCACATCTAACTCCAACAGACATGTCAACTTGGGCAAAAGTAAAAATCTGGACTACTCGCTCTATGAACTGTATTCTGAAAGCTCTTTCTTTCTCGTAATTGCTCGTGAGCGTGACAGAGGAGGAGGCTTATGTCCGAAGTCTGAATCGTTCATGCGCACACGCTTTGTGGTTTGGTTTGACACCTTAAAAATCTCAAACCATAACACCAGAGGAGGACCCGGTCCAGAAGGTTACTGGATCAGTTCCGGTGTATATTCCTGTTTTTACAACAGAAGACAAAGCAACGTTCAAATTGTCGCCATTAGCAGGTTGCAAGTGACATTTGACCTTTCATGAATTCAGTGCGCGTAGAACGTACAGCAGATGCTCATGGATCAGAAGTGTTTGGTCGAAGCCGGACAAATCTTGATCAGAGCACCATTTCCTTTGAGATATTTTACAGGAGTACTACAATATGATTGCTAACATGCCAGATAAGTATCTTGCTTGTTTTTCTCTCAGTTTAACTGTAGCCATAACTTAAGGCTGACCTTATTGTATGCTCTCCCTGTAAACAATTACACATTGTAACACAAATACACATTGTCAGGCGTTTACCAAGCATCATAGGAAATGCTTCGCTACAATCCTCAGTCTGCACACGAAACAGATGTAGTTGAACTAAACTGCAGAAACCGAGTCGACAGCTCCAAAACCCTTCAGGCCTATTTTTCCGTGTCTTTACACATTTTTATATGAAATTAAAACGTTACTCAACGATCTTCCCCCAGGGCTCTTTCTCAATGCAGTGTACTTTCTCATGATTGTATATTTTCTTCTCTTCGAAGAATCCGATGACATCTTAATCTTGCCATACACATGAAGCAGTTGCTTAAACACGGCTGATCCTGCTGCGGACTCACTGCCCCGTCTCACATGTCTTCATGTAGTAGTCTCACATGTCTTCATGTAGTAGTCTCACATGTCTTCATGTAGTAGTCTCACATGGACAGTAGTCTCCCACTAGGAACTGAGGAGGACGATAGGAGCCAAGCAGGCCTGTGCTTACTGTCTTCTCTGGTGGTTGACTGGGCCTTGTGTCTTTTCGGAGCAGCCATTTTGGATTGCGACGTGTTGGTGGAGATGAGCAACATGGTGTCAAACAGAAACGCTCGTATCAAATGCTTTTGAATTTTGGAAACGTGTTCCATGAAGGTATATATACTGTATATAGTGTCACTAAACAGGCTTTTGAAATCTTTTGTAAGTCTTTCAAAAACAAACAAGGTTGCCTGCCAAACAATGTTATCTTGTGCGTCATATGAATCCAGTCATGTCACATATATACCTAATAATACAAATGAATTTATTTAGGAAACTCTTCAATCCAATGAGCCGCACAGGGGGCGTCAATCTCTTGGACTACAATCAAATGCCCTACCATTGAACCACCCCCTTCCCTGCTATCCCTCTCTCCTCTCCCTCTTTTCTCTCCCTCCCTCCACTCCCTCTCTCCGCTCTCTCCTCCCTCTCTCTCCCTCTCTCCTCTTCCTCTCTCCTCCCTCTCTCCTCTCCCTCTCTCCTCCCTCCCTCTCCTCCCTCTCTCCACTCCCTCTCTCCTCTCCCCTCCCCTCCTCTCCCCTCCCTCCCTCCCTCCCTCCCTCCTTCTCTCCACTCCCTCCCTCCCTCTCTGCACTCCCTCTCTCCCCTCCTCTCCCCTCCCCTCCCTCCCTCCCTCCCTCCCTCCTTCTCTCCACTCCCTCCCTCCCTCTCTCCACTCCCTCTCTCCTATCCCCCACTAAGGCACGCAGGGCCACTCCACACTAAGCAGTTTATACAAGCAACTGCCAGTGTGAAATCAGAGAATCAGCTCTCTGTGCTGTGTTGAAGCCCTGCTCTGGGCCCAGGAAAGCAGGGGTCATTCATCAGTCTAGTCTCCACACTGCTGGGAGAGGCTCTCCGGCGGATAACCGGACGCTGGGACTTAATCCACACAGGTGTCCCGGCACCGTCCCAGCTGGCTGTGGCATGCACGTCCATCACATTAGGAGATATACAGCAGAGGTTCTTAGGCCCAATTAAAGGCCATTCATAACCTGGTCAAGCTTGTTGTTACCCATTCGTTACCTGATCAAGCTTGTTATTACACATTCGTTACCTGATCAAGTTTGTTATTATACAATCATTTCATGATGAAGCTTGTTATTACACATTCGTTACCTGATCAAGTTTGTTTTTATACAATCATTACCTGATCAAGTTTGTTTTTATACAATTATTACATGATCAAGCTTGTTATTCTCTATTCCTCTGTTTGGATGTCGCTTATTTAATTACATGGCAATACCCTGGATAAGAACAATGTTGTTAAAGCCATTTTCTTTACAGCGGTTTTCTGAACTTGTCTAACTCAAACACAGCGAGTCTGTGGAAGTTCTACTGCGCCTCACTCCCACCCATTTCTATATACACAGTCTAATGCTGAAATATCATGTGGCATACAAAAGCAAGCACACAGTTCCAACGTGACGGTGTTTTACTTCAAAGCAAAGATTAATAACTTGAGCAACAGCGGCCTCTCCATTAGGCCGCGCTCCAGTGAGATCGCACAGAGGAAATCTAGTTCTGATCTTCCCCAGCAACACCCGGTCTGCGGAGTGTCCTCCTGTGTTTCACCATGACAGAACACAGTAGTCTTCTATCCACGCTCAGCCGGCTCTGCACACCAAGACACGCACCGTTAACATGTCAGCGGTCTTGTTTTATATCACTGTGGGGACGAGGCGAACGAAAAGAATCACACTCGCGTGCGTATAGGCACTGCGATGACCGCTTGCCCCGCCAGCTTAAATCACACGTCCCGTGTTTGCTTGTGGTTCCTCTAAATATCTGAGATTTTAGGGAACATCTCGAAATAGCAGAATGATTTGGTCTGGAGGGTTCATGGTGTGAGCCACCAGAGAGCGGAGCCCGGGAGGGTCTGGGGGAGGCGGGTCTTCACGTCGACAGCAGCAAATCCTTCACCGAGTGCAGATTTGACAATGTCCTCAATGGTCAATGCTAATGTTCTGTAGTTGATGTAGTCTGTGAGAGAAATGGAAATATTTAGCATTGGCATGTGCTAACTATCCGAACATATCCTACAATTATCTAACCGTTTGCACAAAGCTGTCAGAATTTTAATTTCTGGTTAGATGCTCACTGCAGTTCAATGGCTCTGCACTACTTACTAATTACAATAAAGTTTAATCTAATTACAATGTCCATTGTTATCTTCACACTATTATGATTTTACCTTAATGTTTAAATGGTATGAAGTCATATTGGATTGAGAAGACAACTCTGGAGAAACACATACTGTAGGCTAGAGGTTGATTCAACTGAGCAGGTCTCCACAGTGGTCTGGACACCTCATCATATCATAGGGAAGATTCTTGCACAGTAATAGGACAAACCCTCTGCTGTTATCAGATTTACATTTACATTTAGTCATTTAGCAGACGCTCTTATCCAGAGCGACTTACAGTAAGTACAGGGACATTCCCCTCGAAGCAAGTCGGGTGAAGTGCCTTGCCCAAGGACACAACGTCATTTGGCACGGCTGGGAATCAAACTGGCAACCTTCAGATTACTAGCCCGACTCCCTCACCGCTCAGCCATCTGACTCCCTCCCAGATGCATGAACTATTGACAGCAGCATAGATTCATCCCAACCCTTCAGCCAAAACGCTGATTTCACACAGAGGCAGAAAGAACCATCCATGTGACGCCACAAGTCGAGCACGAAGGGCTTAAGTACTCAGGTACAACGGGGAACTAGAAGGGATTTGTGTCATGATGAAAGGAACACAGGGAAAAGCACTTGTCTCTCATTAACACGGCACCTTCCATGCCCCCCCCCTCCCTCCCTCCCCTCCCCCCCTCCCCCCCCACTCCCTTGGCCAACCCTCCACCTGCCTACCTGCGGGCCAGACACCTGGCACGGCACTGCCCTCTCCCCGACCGAGGGCAGCGTGGCGCCAGGTGTTTCCTTCCACACGAAGATAATCACCCTCGCTCTTTATTGCCTCCCCTGCTGACACACAACAATGTGTTTTTGGACACCATTTCCAGAAGCTAAGCTAGCCAGGCTAGGATTTCACACATGTTCCATTGTTGGGTACCCTGAGTGTGTTATCCAGGAGGGATATAGCCTGGTCCGACCTCAGGAAATCCCTGGCGAGCGTGCACACACAACTCCCATTCACCAGCGGCTACGAGGGGCTTTATTTTTGTTGAAAGTAAAAGGGGTGCCCACACAGGCACAGACAGAGAGTTTGTGTCCTGGTTGGCGTCGCACGCAGACGTGTTTTTGGCGAATAATGGGTTTGCGGGTTCAGCGCCGGTTTGATTTGAGGAAAAGCCATCACTCTCGCGTGGAGAATGTTTGGCTTCTAATTTGGCTTCGCCCTAGCCGACAAGATGACCTGATCAAGACTGTGATTCACTGAGGGGCTCTGGAGGCCCACCACACAGAGATCAAGCATGGCGGCAGACGCTATACCTAAGTCCCCCAGTGTTGTTCTAGCATCCCTGAGTGAGCAGCAACTGTAAGACCAAGAGGCCTGCAAGAGCACTGAGGACAGAGCCTTAAATAACAGTATTCAGAACAGGAGCCACGCTTTATTTTCTCATTCGAATATTTAAAAAAAGAAGAGAAACAGAAAAAAAACATTCCCTGGCACCAAGTGCTCTCCTGTAGTTAGCATCCAGGCTGATGTGAAGCACAGCGTATTTTCCATGCGTTTCTAGAGAACCATTTCCTCTGGTCTCTGTGACCTCCCCTCACCCCTCCCTCTGTTAGCGGGGAGACAGGCCAGGCAGCGGGGCAAGAGGAAGCTTGGTGAGCCGAGAGGCTGCACCGAGCCAGACTCACATCCCAGTGCCAACTGCCTCCATACTGCCCTCATCCCTATGCCAGGCCTTTGTCATCCTAATTGTAGCTGCCTCCAGACTCAGACCTCACCCCAACACCAGCTACCTCTACTCTCCTCATCAAATTACATTTGACGAAGATACCTATAAAGTCCAAGACTTCATCTCTTTCTCTGGATTCACTACTGAGAGTGGTTACACTGCTGGCCACAGTTAACCAGACTAGTTAACAACATATCCAGGTTAGCTGGAGTAAACAGGAAGTGGGATACCTCACTCTTGTTTGTGTTCACACTAGTTCTTCCTTGTTTCGTTGTGGTACAAGAAGTTTCAGTTGAGGGATTAATATCGCTCATCTCTCTACAGAATACAGCAAACTCCTAGTTCGGATTCTGCAACACAGGAAGTGGTGTCCATAACTCATAAAAGTGGTTAAAAACGACAAGTAAAAATGCCAATTGTCCTCTTACACGATGACACAACGGGTGAATGCTTCCACATGTCTTCTCTCTATGACTGGAACGCCACGATGGAAGGGGACTGGTTAAAATCCCAGCAGACAAACGATTAGTACAGAAACATCCTAGTTCATATGTTGAGGATGTTACGGTCCTCTGCGCTCTCCCCAGCACACTGGAAATCCCTTAATCATTTAGCACATCCTCAGATGCTGTTCCAAAGGATGCAGAAGGGGTATAAAACTCTAACGGACGACGGATAAAGACTGAAATGCTGAACATGTGCTCTATATTAATGACAAGCATGTGGAATGTCAGAAAGATGACAGTATTCAAGCCTCTGGTGCAAACGAATCAAAGACACGTGCATGGCACTGGGTGAGCCCAACTAGTTCATCTAAACACATAAGCCTGGTATTTGGCACCAGACCTGAAAAACCTCCACGGTTTGTTAGAGAGTAGTCACTCAACACCAGACAGCTGCTTACTGATTCGGTTCTAAACAGACAGTGCCATGGTTTAACCGCTGTTACGCCAGACTCAAGTTTCTCGTTTGGTCATTTGCCGTGAGCCTGATTGATTGCGGTTCCAATCAGAGAGAATAAAGTCAGAGAAACGAATGTGGAAAAACACATTGGACTCCTCCTTTTGAGGGACAACCTTCTGTTTTGAATCCTTTTTATTCGATGGGGAATAGAAATGTATGGACTACTTTCTGCGGATGTGCACTTGCTGTGAGTCGCCCTCTCCTTGCATTGCTTAGTTGGAAGGTTTTTTCTCTGTGGAAGTCAGGAAAGCCTTGTAAATGAGAAATAATCTGTACATTTAGAAGTACAGTAGTATTCTTTCACCATCAAATCCACAGTTTACGTTATAAAATGATAGAGACCATCTGGGTTCACTACAGTAAGGTACGATCACAACACAGCTATGTCAGAGATAAGAGTGTCCGTGTAATGGGGGGAGGTTGCCATAAATAGTCTTTACTGCCGTCGGGATCACGCATTTGATCCCTCTTCAAATGTAAACATACGCAGATAAAAGTCTTGTAGCACCTGTTTCACAGAATGATAGATTGACTAGTACCGTATGTACTTATATATCCAAATTGTCTAAAAAAATGGTTTTAAAAGTACAATTTTCATCACTGTTTCAAGTGCCTTGTGGCTGAGATGGTATCAGAAGGGATCCAGGGACGAGAAACAGAATATTCTGGAATAAGACATGCCAGCTGGACCAATCTCGTCCTGGATCAAGACTCGTACACCAAAGCAAAACAGACTAATTTCTCAAAGCAAGCAACCGCATCTTATCAAAAACATCACTTGGATCTCGATGATTGCCTTGAATTAGACCCCTATCTGTTTCCTATTACTGTTCAATTGAAGCTGATGGTCTTTGTTGCTAAGGCGGTTACACTATTAAAAGGATTCACAAGAGATACTGAAGTCTTCTGTAGGCATAGAATGCAGATACAGACACAATCTGATTCTCAAGCATGTTTTACGACACTTTTAGAGTCGTAAACACTTTTCTGAACGTCACACAGGATTAAAAACAATTCCAAGCCACAGTTCACAACGCTCAAGCTGAATCGTTATAAACATTAGCCAAATTCTCAACCACAAAACGATGAATCCAACGTCTAGTACCCTATTCCTCTCGTCATGATGAAACCACAGTGCAGTCAGACCAGCAGCTGCTGACTACCTGCTCAGCGCTCTGAGGAGGAACAGACATTTGGACGCCCTACAGCCTCCCTCCATCCACACATGCTAGCAGACCTGTCCCAGGTGCTGAGTTTCCCTTCTGCTCCTCCTCCTTGTGTCCCACATCCTCTCACTCTGCGGATCTCTCTCTCTCTCAGTCCTCCAATGCCTCCAGCTGAATGGACACGGCCCTGGCTGGTCCTAATCTTACAAATCTCCTCTTGACGAGGCACCTTGCCGAAACAGAGACAAAAAAAAATTATCACACGTGTGAAGTAAGGCTGGATTCCTCCTCGGCCAGCTCGTTTTATTAAACGTCCCCTCAAAAGTGTGATCCAGTGCAAGAAAAACCTTACAGCTACCACATGCCATGGACATAGTCCAAGGCAAACACTCCCACTGATGTATACACCAAGACAGATGACTATAGGACTGGCTAGCACAATGTAGCCCTATTCACTATTTATTTTCATAGTTCAAAGCACTGGCAGGGACCCACTTGGTGTCTGCAGTCCTGCCCAATACACTTCTGATTGCAGCAGCGAACATTCACAGCCCACAAAGGCATATACCATGTCTGCTGCCAGCTACTAACACAGCCCCACCCTCCAGGAAAGAGTGGGGCTGTGGGGTTGAGGCAGCCTGTGTGTGTGTGTGTGTGTGTGTGTTTGGGGGGAGGGGGGAAGGGAGGGAAAAGGGATTCCATTGCAACCACACTTTGCTGTGGGCAGAACGACTGCTTTGTGCATTTTGCTGTGATCACAGAAGCCACATAAAAGAGCAAGGTCTGTTCTTCTCCAAAGCGGTGATAAGTAATGTCTCGCAGGCTACCAGTCAAACGTAGTATTTTCAGTATCAGTGGCTTAGAAGTTTTATTCCCCGACAGTGTCCTAGGCCCTCCACACATTGCTCACAGCCAAGTGATATACTGGCTACTGTACGGAATCAAAGGGGCGGCTGGGTGCTCTTGAAGTCGACAGTCGTCTAATATTTCTTGGTACATATTTTACTGTCTGGGAATTCATCTTTCTTCCCATCCAGAGATTCCTTTATTTTGGGATGGATACCAGTGGAAAAGAAGCTCAATTAATAGGTTGGAAATCTTAAAGAAGGATGACTGCTGACGTCAGCATGAAAGGGTAGTGTAGGAATGTAGATAGATAGACCCACATTAGTTTCAGTTTTTTTTCTTGTATCTATGCCAGATTTGATATTTGGTTGTCTGTAAACAGGTTGTTTAGCTATAATGGCAACAATGTTTTGCAGACAATAATTTGGAGATTTGGTGATGAAAAGCTTTGGTCTGACAACCCTATCCATCTCTGCCTGTTTGTTTGGGAAGAATCTCATCTGCCAAAACAGACATCTCTAGGATTACACATTCATGAATGAGACACAGAGTAATCCCACTGTGTAACAACATTGAGAGAAACAGAAGGTTTGTTTTCCTTTTGTCTTTTATGCAAAGCTCTGATGAATTTAGTTCACAAAACGACTTAGTGGCAGGATACCATATAAATGTATTGGTAATCAACAGCAGAAAACACACAAGATTAGATTCCAATTAAGTTTTAACTAACTGATAAGTCGTACCAACTCAGAAAGGGATGTCTGAGCGACAGATGTGTAGAAAGCGTGTAATTTAGCGTAAAGCCACCAGCCCACCCACTGCAAGATATATGGCGTCCAGAACTAGAACATGTTCTCACTTTTCCTTAACAAAGCACATCTCTGTGAGTGTTGTCCCTGCGGTTCCAGTCAGAGATTGACGGAGAGCAGATCCTACACATGACATCACTCAGATTGTTTGGAGTAGTCAATCTGAAGTTCGTAAGTTCAGACGAGGGTTTAGTACCGATCATGTTGATCTGCTTTGAGGTGCTTGACGGTAAGACTCACTGACGTTGTTTTCAGACAAACGGGGTTTCGGCCTGTGAAAAAGGTTTGGCGGCAGTCATATCCATGGCCATAACCCTCATACAGGACTTTCACAGAAGTTGTGAAAGTAAACTCAGCTATGCTAACATTACAGTCATAAAGTAACCTCCCAAATGTACAGTCTCAACCTAGACTTTGCTTCAAGCTCCCAGATATGTGGCCCTCCCCTAATCGTGGAATAAAATGTGATGATAAAAATTTGGCAGCAAGTATCCCACTGTATGCAAGGGGATCGGAATTGAAAAAAGCAACAATCCCTTGCGAAGGTTACGATGTGGATGTTGTTGAATTTATCTACGTGTAGACTCCTGGCTTGCTGACATAAATATCAGGAGAGAAGGATTAGTTCGGTGCAATTTATCACTCCCACGATTGGGTCTATATTTACTGGGCCACTGTGTAACACTGGCACAGTGCCAGAGGATGAGGTCAACACAACACAACACAAATCGCAGACCGTTACAGACGGTGCAGTGACGGAGGATTCTACCTGTCACGGCCGTGGCAGAACATCTTATAATGGATGGAAACGTTGCTCGGTTGGTTTATATTAACTAACCGGGTTAAACACGGTGACGGTCTGGTGATGCAGGGCATGAGCTGGTCCACTATTCAGGTCATTCATTGTCCGTGGTGTGAATCACGCCTTCTGCAATGTCATGCTCTAGCTGGCTAGCCGTCATTTAGTCTCATTTCCTGTGGGTGATTGTGTGTGCATGATTACATGTGTGTGTATGTGTGCGCGTGTGCATTCATATATGTGTGTGGGATCGTGTATGTGTGTGTGAACATGTGTGTGTGTGTGTGGGGGGGGGTCATGTCTGTGTGGGTGTGTGGGATCATGTCTGTGTGTGTGTGTGTGTGTGTGTGTGTGTGTGTGTGTGTGTGTGTGTGTGTGTGTGTGTGAGAGAGAATGCATGATATGGGTGGTAACACGGCCTCTGAGAGCTCCAACACTTGAGCCTATCAGCTCCCACGCACACTCCTCCAACACAGCATGGCGGTTCCTCTTCCTGTCCCAGTGCTTTGTGGGTACATCTGGAGAACCCGTATAATTAGGGCTTCACACAGCCAGCAATGTGGAAACACAGACTTTTCCAGAGGCCCCTTGTCAGAAGTGCTGACAAGCGCTGCTCCAGCTGAATTCAAATGAATTATTATTGGTGCTGGTGATCTCTGTCACAAGTCCCCTCACTAGGGTCTGCTGCATGTAAATGAAGACGTTCAGGGAGATGGTGAAACCGTTCAGATTTGGGTTGTAGTTCAGAGGAACTACGTTTACAGAACAGTGGTCCCTTAGTGTGACTGCAATTACATAAACGTGTATACATTAACAATCAACACATCCATTTATGAAATGTACATAGACACCAGTGCTGGAACTGTGTTTTCGTCGGTATAACCATCAAAAACATACAGCTGGTGAAATTTGATTTACTGTATTTAATGTATTCATTCAGCAGCTGCTTGGACGATTTGAACCTGTGACCTCTTGACCTCCAGACAAACGCTCCACCACTGAGCTACCTATCCCCCTGTCCTGCTGTCCTGTCCTGCTGTCCCCCTGTCCTGCTGTCCCCCTGTCCTGCTGTCCCCCTGTCCTGCTATCCCCCTGTCCTGCTATCCCCCTGTCCTGCTGTCCCCCTGTCCTGCTGTCCCCCTGTCCTGCTGTCCCCCTGTCCCCCTGTCCTGCTGTCCCCCTGTCCTGCTGTCCCCCTGTCCTGCTGTCCCCCTGTCTTGCTATCCCCCTGTCCTGCTGTCATCCTGTCCTGCTGTCCCCCTGTCCTGCTGTCCCCCTGTCCTGCTGTCCTGTCCTGCTGTCCCCCTGTCCTTCTGTCCCCCTGTCCTGCTGTCCCCCTGTCCTGCTGTCCTGTCCTGCTGTCCCCCTGTCCTGCTGTCCTGTCCTGCTGTCCCCCTGTCCTGCTATCCCCCTGTCCCCCTGTCCTGCTGTCCCCCTGTCCTGCTGTCCCCCTGTCCTGCTGTCCCCCTGTCCTGCTGTCCCCCTGTCCTGCTGTCCCCGTCCACAAGGCCGGGCCCAACCAACAGCCTCATGGGAATAAAACGTTCTTTAATGAAAGGAATGACACGTTGAAATCCTCAGTGGCATGCGTAAATACAACTCTGACCTTTCATCACTTCGCAATAAGCATTGCGACAAAAAAGGAAAATGGTTTGTCAATGCTTTATGGAAGTAGAGGATTTCACGTAATAGCCAATTCAAGTCCGCTTCGTCTCCTCAAGCAGAGCTCTCATAAACGACTTCTGCTCTAACCAAGAACACGTGAGGATATCCGAAGGTTCTCTTTTATTTTCTTGTTTCTCTTTCTCCTAGTCTATTTCTTTTCCAAAGGGGATGACTGGTAAAGGGAGTAATCTGTTCCAGCTGCTACCCCCCTCCCCTCTTATCTTTGCATGAGGTGAAGTTTCCACAGTCAGGCAGGGCTGCCCCACAGACACAAAACCCAACACTCGCAGCCTGGGAGGGGAGGGAGACAAATTCCTCGGGGGAGATTCAGACTTCAGGAGAGGTCCACCACATTAAAGTATCATTTATCAAACCTCTTATATCAAACACGTGGACTAAGTATCTGATGTGAAGAGGGATTTTTAATTCGATCTAGTCTGTTGTGTGGATTCCTCGCGAGAGGGATTTGAAAACGTAGGGACATGGCTACCACATGCCACAGTGGAAGGCTGTCATCGAATTATTCTTAAGTCATTATGCAGCACCATGATATCAGTCTATGGGATAGCAAACCAGAAGATTTTTTGGAGACGTTAGACCTCCCAAGACTGTAGTTACCCAGTGGATGAAAGCTACAGCTCGCCTGCATGATGAAGGTCATCACTGTAGACCACCAGGACAACCCCAAATGCTGCAAGCATGAACGTTGAATGGAATAGAATGGAATGTAATAAGAAGTAATAGAATATTATATAATATAACAGATGGATTCTTCCAAGGGGAAACATTGTCGAATATTTATAAGCCCTTGTTACTGGAAGCTCGTTCCTAGCTGAACGTATAGACACAGTGCCATCTGTCATCATCTGAATACCTACAAAATGTCTGATCTGGATGAATGGGGAATGACAGATCCACAAAAATGTGACTTCTTTTTCTCCCAGCTTGCAGCCCAGTAGAATACTGTTACAGCAGGCTGAGGTGTGTGTATAATAGCCATGAATCACTCTCATTTTTGTACCATGATGTGACCACAGGGGGAAACTCTTTCCGTGCAACAGTGCCACAGTGCCACAGTTTTCAAGCACAACCATGCCCCTCAAGACACAAACACAAAACAGCACAGAGTCCCTGTGTAGCTCCACACCCCTAAAACAATTAATGATGAGAGCAACTTGTCCGAAGAGATGCTACTTACAGTAATGACAAGCAGGCTATTGAAACAAGCTTTGCCAACATGACGACTCTCTCTTGAGAAGCTCTCAAGAGCTGTGCTCTCTACAGCAGCAGGACCAGAGCAGGGCATGGAGAGGAGAGACCAGGGCAGGCTTCACAGAGGAGACACCAGGCCAGAGCTGGGAGAGGAGAAGAGATACAAGGGCAGGGCCCAGGAGCCCCCCTCTGCTCCAGATGTTCTCTGAGGCAACGAGGAGAAGCCCTGGGGGGGCGTCTTGCACCGTTTGAGATGCTGAGATGTGGGCTTGTGAGGAGCACAGCTGATGATCTCCCCACAGGCTACAGGCTGCGGTTCGGCTGGCCAGGACTACAGTCAGGGATTCAAGGCATGACAGAGTCAGGCAGGAATTTCAAAGGATGGCCACGGCTCAGTTCTGGTGACTTTGGCAAACTGAATCCTGAGTCTCGTCTGTCCCTGACCACTGTAATAAATGTTAGAACTGTGGACTTGATTATCTGGGGTACAGCACTTAGTATGTGCACTGTTTTTACGGTATGTCGCTTTGTAAAGAGTCTGCTAAATTAAAGTAAAATACAAATAACTTTTTGAGAAGGTGATAACCCTGGCCGATAGCATTTAATTGAATTCAATGCAATTATTTGCATCTGACATTCTACTCAATGTTTAAATCTCACCTTCTACGGAATTCACCTGAAAACTAACACTGAACCTAACCTCATCCTACCCTGACCTTAAACCTAACCCTTACCCTAACCATAACCCTACTCTGACCTAAAACCTAACCCTAACTCTTTTCCTGTAAAGTGTTTGCTATTTTAACACCTATATCGCCTAAATTGTGGTTCCGTACACATTGCCGTTCCGTAAACAGAGAAACACAGATGATCATGCAGAACAGCATGAGGTCATACTAATTTATTATTATACAGTCTGGCCTCTCTTCATGAACCCAGACAATCACTACCAAATACTACGAAATCCCTGCACCAAATCTCTCCTGCTCCAGTACTTCATTTAAAAGATATATTTCTTCCGGAGGTAATATGCTCATCTGGTTCTGAGCCTAGTAGTCAGCCAAATGTTTCCAATCATGCTTTGTTTATTTGTTAATTTTATTCGCTCACAGGACCATGTTGTGATCTCGGGGGCACTGTTCCTGATTCAAGTAAGTCTGTGCAGGCTTTGATGTCAGTGTGCCAGAGAGGCCATATGATAGCTGTTTCCTTTAACTACGCAACATGTAAACACACCGTAACTCAGGATCCCATCAGTACAGGACGCGTCTCTTCCACCAAGCCAAGCCTTCACCCAGTGTGACCTCACCCACCCTTCACCACGGGAGAAAACTCACTCTGCAGGAACGCCAGATCTCTGACATCACTCTGACATCACTCTGACGATCTGAGAAACGAAAGCTACCTGACACACGTGACAGGACTTTGCGGCTTCGTGCTGGACTGTGTCAGGATTACATGTGTGTGTGTGTGCTCATGCGTGTGTGCGTGTGCTCACATGTGTGTGTGTGTGCTCACGTGTGTGTGTGGGTGTGTGTGTGTGTGTGTGCTCACGTGTGTGTGTGTGTGTGTGTGTGTGTGTGTGTGTGTGTGTGTGTGTGTGTGTGTGTGTGTGTGTGTGTGTGTGTGTGTGTGTGTGTGGGTGTGTGTGCTCACGTGTGTGTGTGGGTGGAGGGGGGACTTTCGTTTGTTGTGTGTAATGCTTATCTCTAGTATGATATTAGGGGGTCACTGACATTAACTGTGAAGCTCTTGAATTAGGTAAAGATGTCTCTGTCTAAGTTGTAATCCTCAGTCCCTGATCACTGGAAAGGGATGGAGACATGCTGATGAAATGAGGATTATGATAGGTTTGGAGACTTGATAGGATTAAATGGTGGTCATAGTTGATGATTATAAGCTCAGCAAATCACATTGCTAATTTCCCCCAGATGTGTGGTGGAGGCCTTACTCTATCTGTCATCAATCTTTAACAATCATCCACAATGACCTCCTCTTCCATACTTCCATACAAAATATTAGATTTACATAATTTAAGCTATTAGGAATCTAAATTCCTAATATTTAAATATAAGGAAGAAACATGCTTTTAAAATGATCAGGCGTACTGTGCATCTGAAAACAAATTTGAGCAAGAACCAATTGTTTACGAGTTTTGTTTCAAAGCCGTGTTAAAGGATGTATTTTCTTAAGAACTTTCATGGAGAAAATGGGTAGTGCTTTGCTTATATCCATTTCTTTCTCATGCAAAATATTGTTCGTTTTGGATTGGTTTCTTGGACTGACCGAGGTGTTCAGTGAACTGAACTGAAACATATTTCCCAGATATGTGTCCACATTGGTATAGTTTCTTCTTGCTTTGTAATTAAAAGTAAAACATAGGAGCTTTCAGTTGAAAAGAATGTATCCAACACATGGAAAATCTCCATAAACCTAGCCAGCTTATTGTGGTGAACTGAATCACTTTCAGTAAACAAGTTATGATGAGTTCTTTGGCACATAATTGGTAGAGCCAGATTGTGTTGCCAGAAGAGACATGTGTGTTTGAATTGCGTGAAATGCAGTGCTTGTGATAAATTACTTCAGATGCAAATTCAAGAATTAAAGTACAGAATCCAAGTACCCTTAAAGCCATAAGATCCCAGTTGTGCATGTAACCACATGACTAATGAGTGTAGAAATTGCAAAGTTCAGTCATATTTACAAAAAAACAAACAAACCTTGGAGCTGGTTCGTAGGTTTTCTGTCATGGCT
The DNA here is from genome assembly GCF_038355195.1 of Osmerus mordax. NCBI lineage: Eukaryota > Metazoa > Chordata > Actinopteri > Osmeriformes > Osmeridae > Osmerus > Osmerus mordax. The sequence continues at coordinate 3,172,289 of NC_090061.1, read as the reverse complement.
ACAAACAAGTTATTTGTCAACTTCAGGGATGTTAAGGTCGTCGCACGCAAAAATGCCTTGCAGATGTTTCAGATCTGCAGTTCATATCTGTCAACTCCGCAGGCCTACTGTACATGTTTATTACAGGGCTGCTCTGTTCCCTAGGACTTTATGACACACTGTGCCTGATCGCTTGATCACAGAGACGTTTTCGAGTGGGATCTTCCCAGAAACAAAAAGTACCTCATACTATAAACATTTGGTTCTTGTTGTTTTGTTCAGAACCTCTTCTTCTAGCCACTCTTTCACTGGGTTGCGTCTGTTTACGCTGAGCGCTAGGATACCTCTGGCAGGCTTTCACCAGGAACCACCCATAACAGTGCACCCAGGAGCTCTGCTCTCAGCTCATCGCACAACACATCTGTTAGGACCACATTTATTTTCAGAAAGGAGCAAAAAATGTACACATATCCTCCTTGTTGTCATCTGCATCGCAGAGCCTTTGGCAGAGCTTTGCTGAGATTGGCTGTCGAAGTGAAGGGATACGTGTGGAAGGGCACTGATTGGACCACGGGTATCAAGCTGGCCGAGTCACACCCAGATGAGGAACAGAAAGGCCCGTGTGGATTGTAGCTACTTGATATTGTTTCCAGATTCCTTCTACTCGGCATGTGGGGGCGAGTCTTTGAACTTTGAGCCTTTCAGGATCAACTCTGGGTAGTGAAGGTGTGGAGAGTGAATTGAGAGGCGTACGGGGATGTAATGACCTCCGCAGACATGCTGCCCATGTTGCCTTCGAGAACAAGTCTGGATGACATGGAAGTGTGGATAATCGGGGTGGGTCAGATGGCTGGCGGTTAGGGAGTCGGGCTATTAATCAGAAGGTTGCCGGTTCGATTCCCGGAAGCAAAAATGACGTTGTGTCCTTGGGAAAGGCACTTCACCCTACTTGCCTCGGGGAGAATGTCCCAGTACTTACTGTAAGTCGCTCTGGATAAGAGCGTCTGCTAAATGACTAAATGTAAATAATCAGCTAGAGCCCCCCTCCCTTTTGGAAGTGGTCTGGCATCTGAAGCTGCTTGGCTGTGGTACCGTCACATTTCACCATCACAGACGTATCTGAGCACATCTTTGGAGTCGAACTTTTCCAGTTTATTTTGTATCATATTTATATGTATACTGTAAGCATATATAATATATAGTATATATTAAAATACATGCTACCGATGTGTTCCAGGTTGGTATTAATCCATCCAGTGATGCTGAATAGAACTGTGCTGGCTGGATTTAACCTGACCAGATGATTGGCAGTAGTTTTTCACATATCCACAGAGTGATGTTTGATTAAATGGAAGAATCTCAAGATTGACACCAAATTCTATTCCAGCGCCACTTGCTCCCCAGAGTTAGAAATGAACTGCGTTGCATCCATGTTTTAAACCAGAAGCCAAAATCCTCTCCTGGCTTTAATACTTGGAGGTCTGAACTCATGGGCTTTTCTGTAAGGTGTTGGGAAAGTTCTCCAGTAGCTTTGTACAGCACAGCTATCAAAAGAGACCTCGACCATCTGCAGCTCAAAGATACCCGACACTCTGCATATCCACAGTCACCTCAGGACTCCCACTTAACGACGATGACTTTGAGCTCTCTCTTTTCGATCACCTTCCAAGCATTCAATATGGATTTACACCTGCCAGTTTTAATATGAAGAAAAAAGAAATCCACTCTCTTCAAGTCTGAAATGGAAATTCTGAAGTCCATTTCCTGATTCGGTTCCAATATCCTGCTGTCAAATATGCAAATCGACCTCAAGCGTTTTGTAGATCATGTGGTGGATCTATCCGTGAGATTTAAAGAACTCACTGCAGGGATTTAGTTTTGCGTATGGCCAATCATTTATGTCTCTGTAGTTATCTGCATTTGAAATGAGTTTAAGATTAAATCTTTTTCCATGGTCTGCTCCTCTTCCTACAGACCGGGAGAAATCATTACAGCACCTGGAACCACCCGCCTGTTAAATGTTGAATTGTGGGGAACAAGCTAGTGTTCATTGTTTTATACTCTACCTGTAAAAACACAGAAATACCCTAATTATGCTTCCCGAAAACACATTTTGTGGATATTGGCTGCTTTCCCTGGATACACATCTTTCTGTTTGTTCGGAAATGTTTTTTGAGCGCATGTGGATAAGGACATCACTGTGCTAAGACAATTGTTGTACGTGAAAAACCAAGCCAGCGTACGTCAACTCGACCTCCCAAATGATTTGACAGGAAGCTGGAGCTAGTGGTTTTGTGGAAGAAAACAAGCATATGTGCGTCCAGACTCCTAGAAAACCTCACCCAATGCGTCCAAGTCCAAGGCCCTCCAACTGTCTTAGTAATCACAGCACAGAAGACACATGGTAGATCACTCCTTGAACTAACCCTGAAGACTGTCATGAAAATAGCTTTAGAAACATCCAGCGACACTTCAGAACCTAACTGTCCCCTCTCCATGGCTTCCTTCAGTGTCAGGCTCAAACCGAAGCACTTCCTCCGCTTAACCTTGTAACACAACACAACTGGTTTTAAACGTGGCCAAAGTCAACTGCAATGGCAAGGCCAGGAAAATATTTATCCTTAATGGAGGATTAGGTTACTGTGAACTGGTACTGAGTGGGATTTAGCAGCCGAGTTAGATCCTGAAGGAGGCTGGAGGACAGAATGCTTTACTGGTCCCTCTCATGAGGAAAAGCAATCTCCAAACCGACTTCAGAATGAGACTGGTCTTTGCATTAATTCTGCAGACTGGACTCGTATATTATAAGGCCAGGTCCAGGGTGTCGGCTTTGGTGCGAAACATAAAATATAAGGTTGTAGATTTGACACTTCGATTTCACCTGCCAGTTTAGGCGGCGCTGTTATGGAAAATCAGTTTGAGTATTGTTCCTGCTGTAGTGGTACAGGTGCTGATGTGTGGGGGACAGATGGTAGCAAGGCAGGGCTGCATGGGTAAGAGGTCAGACACATTGTTTATACAGAAAACTATGTGGGGTTGGTGTACGATTTTACGTTTATCCCGTTATAACAAATAACAAGATGTAGGCATGAAATTACACGTGTACACATTAATAAGGGATGGCCACAGTTTTTTTGTGGAGGGGGGGTGGGGGGGAGGGGGGGGTTTACGGCTTGTGTGGAAAAAAAAGAATGAGTTTTGACTTCTTTGGAGACAGACGGCCAGTGTTTATGTTCAGACTAGACGAAGGCCTCCACGCACGGGCCGATGTGGAGACCAACCTTCCCCTGACCCAGAGAGAGCAGCTCTCCGCTGAGACGAGGGGACTCTCTCACCCGGACCAACCGGAGGCTCTGCTACGGGGAAAAGGCAACAATGCCACACAAGTTGAAAGGAGTGAAAACCGCCCTTGTGCGAAGTAACCTGAAAATATTATGGTTTCGTTCATAAAGCTTTCACTCTTTCTGACAGACGAAGCCCGTTAAACAAGGAAGCGTTGTCTCTCTTTATAATAAGTCATAACCCCCAGGTGAAAAATGTGCTTCCACCAACGAGCTGATAAGTGATATGAACTGTGGTGTTTATTTTGTACGTTCTATGCTCCATGCACATATTCTGGTCATGGGTCTTCTGCATGGATACCCTATCTGACAGGTGGTGAACACAACACAAGCTGCATCCACACACTAGACCATGTTAAATCAATATGGAAGTAGATATTTTGTCCAAACTAAATCTTCCTCTCCGTGAGAGTTTTTACATTTACATTTAGTCATTTAGCAGACGCTCTTATCCAGAGTGACTTACAGTAAGTACAGGGACATTCCCTCTAGGCAAGTAGGGTGAAGTGCCTTGCCCAAGGACAGAACGTCATTTTGCACGGCCGGGAATCTAACTGGCAACCTTCAGATTACTAGCCCGATTCCCTAACCGCTCAGCCAGCTGACTCCCTTTACAAACACATTCGGTTGTCTTTTCTTAATTTTTCGCTGGGACAACTGAGACTTGAAAAGGCACGCATGAGTGGGTGAGCAATGTATGTTTAAAGTATTCGATATGTAAGATTGACGACAATTTGAGATTTAAATCCCTCCTTCTTAATTTAAACTTCATTTAAAAGTATTTATTTTGCCCCGTTTCTGTGATTGAAAGCAGCTGTCAAACTATTTTTTCCATATGTTAGGTGTTTTGTGTAAATATTGTATTGCGGGATACCTACTTTATATTCCAGTTGCTACATATGGAATATAAGCAAATGTGATACACAGGAAATATGGTAACCTGATGGACCTCTCTGATGCATTAGTGATCAGAACTGCATGTTCTGTCATGAAATACATCCTTTAAGGCAAATTTGCTGTGTTAGCATACAGTATCTAGATTGGATGAAAACATTCATCCAAAGATCCTGGAAAACATAGGAAGGAATGCTTAGACGGGGATATTGGAAACTTTATTTCATGTGTTTTTCTGCCAAATTGGACCATACAATAGAGTAACAGTATTAAGATATTTGTATGCTGTTTCATGATTCAAATAATAATGTAATCATTCTAAATCTAATCTGACCAGTAATCATTCTCACATCGTTTAGCAAACATAATATCCAATCAGTACAGCCAATTACGAAAGACGATCAGTATAAAATAAGACCAGTAAGACTATTTTAGTAGAAGCTATTTCTAATGCAGAGTGTATTGAGTGTTGAATCGACAAGAACCGAATACCAGGAGAAATGTACACAGACACACTGCGTAAAACTGTAGCAGTACGTGAAGGTGTGAAGAGGACAGTACAGTAGGGGTGTGAAATCAATGACGCTTGTCTACTCCATCCACCCCATGGAGGGGGCAGTTGAGGCTGTGCTCCAGCCCAGCCGGATAGCCCTCCTCTGGGGATTAACCGCCAGCCCAGCCGGATAGCCCTCCTCTGGGGATTAACCGCCAGCCCAGCCGGATAGCCCTCCTCTGGGGATTAACCGCCAGCCCAGACTCTCCGGTTCATCATCTGCCATCACAGATGGACAGTCGACCACACAAGAGGAGGCCTAAAAGTCCCACATGATGTTTCACTTGCCTGGCGCCCCTACCCTCTTCCTTCCAACGGTATATTTTTTGAAATAATGAATACAAATGTTTGATAAGAATGATTTAGTCAATACAATCGAGTGTTATACCACCTATAGTCTTGAATGATTTAAATAACAGTTTATTTGGACTCGCAGAGAGCTGGCATGGACAAGAAGTACTCCAGACTGGACTTGCAGAACTGTAGAGTGGGCAAGCAGAGTGCTAGCGTCTACTAGCAGAGTGCTAGTATTGACTAGCAAAGATGCTTCGTGGTTATCAGGGACCAGGGACTCTTGCAGAGTCATTATTCTACATATTTTCATTCCTCTTTTATTTCATTGGGCAGTGAGGTACAGTATACAGGGAAAGATATGTTCCTGACTCTGGCAGTGCAGAGTACACCCAGGTGGACCCTTACAACAGGAAGTCATATAAGCAAGCGGAACTGATTTCCCCTTACGAACTTTCCCATGCAATGCGGTTTCATTTCTTAACATCAGGTCGCTTCCATTAAGCCGTAAAAGTTAACGGTAGAATTTACACACATAAGGGAGGTCTGGATGGAATATCCTGTGTTGGCTGTGAGAACGCGAGCTCTGCTTACATCCCAGCCGGACCATTGGCTCATCTGCTGAACAGAAGAGCCTTAATCCCACAATGCATCAGCGATACACTGACTTAAAAACACTGCAACTCTGCTTGTGGGTTTTTGTGTTGCAGAAAATACAGACCGTTCCTTGACTATGACCACCAAAAACGCTGTTGGAACTCTGTTGCACTTCTGTTCCTTGATTTTCTGCTGTACTTTCTGTTTGCCCTACTTGTTTCTCTGGATGAACTTAATCAAATGAGTAATATCATGAAGGACAACATTCTACTCACCTGCTGTAGGGCATATAATAGTTTTATTCCTCGTGTTCAAACTTGACATGTTTTTAGGGGGTGAGTGTAGATGCATTTGGTTGCAGAGTGAGAGGCTGCAGGATCAGATCCCCTTGTGCCGTGTGTCTTTATGGATAAAAACATCTGCTAAATGAAGAGATTACGTTGCGTTTGTAAGTCGAACATCACAACGCTGCTCTTCTCACGTTCAGTCTTCATGTGTTTGTGAGTCGAAGTTCATCATCCGCTTCTCCCAGGGTCGCTGGAGCCAAGCCCACCAGAGATAAAAGTCAGATGTACAACGGTTCCTGTTTGAAGCACAACAGCTAAATCAAGGCTGTCTCTTTAGCATCGTTTGTTTAAGTGAAAGATGTGCTTTCCCTGAAATCATAAAGACCAATTTATGAAAGGAATTAAGTCTTTGTGTGAGAGCTGGGGGGATCAACTCAGAGGCAGATTTCCGCATATTACGCGACGGGGGACGTCTTTAATGATAAACAGGGAGAGAGGAGGAACACAAACACTGAGAGAGTCTCTGCTGGGACAAGCTGATTCTGAGTCACACGTAACAAAACAGCAATAATCTGCGGATTTCACGCATGTATAAATAGGAAAGGCAGAGGTGGAGCGCATCAGAACTGGTCACCCAGAGAGTGGGCCGAGTGACATTGATTTGACCTCATCTTTGACCTCTGACCTCCACTTTCCCAGCGTCGTAGGGTTTCCAGAGGAAAGTTCATGGTCACGATAATCCCCTCTGTGTGTGTGTGCGTGTGTGTTTGTGAGCTAGGGACCAGGTGCATGCTTGTGTGTGCGGGTGTATGTTTGTGTGTGTGTAACTTATATGTGTGGAGGGAGAGATGTGGGTCTAATTCCCCTGAATGTAAGCCATATATCATATTTCATTGAACAGCAGCACTAGAACCACGACATACAACCTGGAATCCAAGCTCTCTGTGACATAATCAAGTGACCAGTTGTATAATCCCCCCCCCCACACACCCCACCTCCCACTCACTTAATTTATTACCAAATGATATCATCAAACATTACCCGTTAAACATGAGGTCACCCGAATGTGAGGGGGACAAGAGGAGGAGAGGAACTCTGGGACACCAGATGGAGGGATTACACACGCAGGGGAGCGCACGCACACACGAACCCTCACAACCTCGGAATGTTAGCGCTCTCACCTGCCTGTTAATGGCCTCTTTAATGGTGTTAGCATGTTAGCATGGCTAGCAGGAGTTGTGACATAGGCAGAGATGGGAAGTAACAAAGTACAAATACTTTGTTACTGTACTTAAGTAGATGTATCTGGTATCAGTACTTTACTTCACGGTAGGTAGCTAGCTAGGCCCAACCTGTGTATGGGTAACACAGGTTGTCCAGATCTCAGCTAAGTAGATGAACATGGTTATCCACATGTTTAACAGCTGATTGGGGGAAAAGTTCAGTTGGGGAAGAGGAAACAAGCTTGTGTGGACATTCATCATCATCTTTTCACCAAGTGTATGATTAGATAAAGCTTCATTTAACTTTTTTCTTTCTTTCTTTCTTTTCTTTTCTGTACTTACATATAAATTATGCCCCCTAGAGAGTTTGATTTACTAGTTACTTTAAGTGGGCTTGCTATCTGACAAGTTTGAAATGATAAATATTCAAACACTTAAAATACAAGATTGCACTGGACTGGCAAACTAGATAAATTATTGGTTCTACTTATGTATGAAGTAATTACTATCAGGGCAGTAAAATAAAGCTCCACTGAAGATTACCAAGGTATTTAGATGGACCTTCTCATGGTTTCATTTACAGAAGTAAATCAAGATTCAAGGAGAGATAAAAAACGTAAACGTAAGTTGCTGACAACTTCTGAAACGTTAAGCAGCACACTGGAGTGTCAGACCAGTGGGTTAAGGTTAGCCCGAGTTAAGGTTAGCCCGGGTTAAGTTTAGCCCGGGTTAAGGTTACCCTGGGTTAGGGTTAGCCCTGGGTTAGGGTTAACCCCCCTTTCTTGGTTTCAAAACCTCTTGACAGGCCCACGAAAAAAAGTCAATCTCAACCACTGGTTCCTTCCATGTGAGATTTGGCCAGCGATTGGTGCTACAGGATTTGCATGTAATGGCTCACTTGAAGACATCACACATTTCTTCCTCCAAAACCACCATTACATACACTGCAACCCAGTCAGATCTGCACGACACAGCAACTTTACCCATGAAACCATCTCAGAAAGACTCTAGTTCAACACATGCCGCAACGTCAGCTTCCTGACTAGCTGTGATTTGCATGGGAGAAAACATGTACCTCTTGGAACCGACAACAAAGCAAATGGAGGGATTTATTAGTACCAGACATCATATCCAGCCAATCACCACTGCAGAAACATACCTCAGATCCAGCCAATCACCACTGCAGACACATACCTCAGATCCAGCCAATCACCACTGCAGACACAGACTGAGATATTAGAGTTTTGTTAAGTTGTGTCCCTCCACCCTGACCTGGAAGCTGAGCAGCATCACTTTGAGAGAGGGAAACTAAGTGGGAAAGAAAGAGGTATTTAAAAACGTTCTTGCGACGTGCAGCTGTTTTGAATAAACAGTTGCTGTAACTTAGATCAGATAACCCCAAGGGTTAGTTCATTATGAATTCCAATAATGATCACCTATGAGACACATTTACTGTTCAATAGGTTTTGTACCTCAACTTAAAACCTAAACCTGATCATGTTAGTTTTCCATGTAGATTTCACCCTTCACTTTGCGATTCAACCGTTTTAACGTTCATACAATACCTTACCTTGTAATATGTGCCTGGTCAACCTAAGGTTTTATAGAGAGAGTCTGGTTGGGTTTGAAAGATTCAAACCAGAAAGTGAGTAGAAATTAGCAAATGAAGGAACCACATTTATTTTTTTAAGTCATTATTGTAACCCCAAACCAACATGGAAACTTGGTCTGTGTAATTATGATGAATCTCCTTCCTTCTCACTTCTCACTCTTTCACTTTCTCTCTTTCTCTTTCTCTCTTTGCTCTTCAGTTCACCAACGCAGCCTCATTACTGTGGTCTGAAATACACCACATCCTTTCAAGGTAGTAGGCCTACCTCATTCACAAATCTAAACAGTTTTGTGCTTCCATGTTCCCTGATGTCTGAGAGTTCATGTCTCACGAGAACGACTCTGAGGAGTGAAAGAGCCTCCCCAGACCAACACACGGCTCCTTTGACAACAAATCAAATCAAATGTTTTCGTACAGCCTTTTTCACAAGCAATGTCACAGAGGGCTTGTATACGCCCATACAACTGGACAAGAAAAAACTCAAATAAAAACCAAATGGAGAAACACACTCTACCATCTCATCGCATGTTTACATTGTACTCATTTAGCGGATACTTACTTTCATCCAAGGCGACATTCAAATAGTACAGAATATTGAAAGTACAGGAGATCATGGACCAGAAGTGTATACTTCTAACAGTATTTTGGTCACAGCCAAGGAACGGTCTGTGTCTACCAGCAATATCGCAAAATAACCGGATCTTCGCCACCAGGCACGGTGAACCAAAAGAATACTTAAGAGCAACACAAGCATTTTAGCTACTTTAGACAAACCCCCTGTAGTCTGCTTGCGACGGCACAGACTTCCAAAAACAGGAATAAATACTGTATTACCCACGTTGCTGTGCGGCGCCTCGCTGCTCTGTGTGAGCGCTGAGATAAAGGGGAAGAAGCCACTCTGGAACTGTGCGGAAGACAACATGGACAGCCGCTGGGACGTTATCAAACAGACCTCTCCCTGGTGACGTTTGCATTATCAATGACACGGCCATGGAATATTTACTGTCGACTGAAAACAACCGAGGAGGAAAAAATAGAGAAGAAACGATGTCATACAAAGGCCTGCAGATTGACTGACAGTCGGGTTTGATCCCTATAATGCGTATCTGTGTAGCACATCTTGTAGAAAGTTCATTTTAATGGAGTTTAGGTACAAATCATGTGAAACGTCAGCTTTAAAGAGCTGACCTTATCATGATACCCGATCCTCAGTCCTCTATCTGGTGGATATTTTGACAATAGTTGAAGTGTGTAAAAGCCTTGAAGTTGACACTGCTGGCCCAGACAGCTGAAGGTGCTAACTCCAGGGATGACTGGACAGGTGTGAGGACAGAAACACTGCTTTTGTGCCATGTATCATTCCGGTAATTGATCTGAAATGGCTTCAACAGGTGTTGCTGGCATTCCTGTTGAGAAGCCCAGGCCGACCACACTGCTCAGTAGAGAGGTTGCTTCAAGATCACGGGTGGGCAACAACTTGTTCTTTTCTCAGTTTTATTTGAGAACACACGTTTACAAAAAGTGACATAAACACTCAAACAGCTATTAAATATTGCCACATGGACAATCCCAATGAAGTAGTGTGCCTGTGCGCGCCAGCACTAGTCAGAGCGACACACACACACGGCACTACGGCAAAAAACTCATTCCACCGACGAGAAACATACACTGCCACTCTAAACGTGATTGTGATTTAGTGGTGTGCAATTAAATTTGCTAAAGAGGTCAGGTCTGTATTCCGATCCTGAATCAAAGCGGTGTCTGATGGATGAGCTGCTCAACAGTTGATCCCGTCTCCGCTCCATGTGGCGCTGGCTTCAAATGTTCAGCGTGAGCTGCGGGTGTTGACCTGTTCCCCCGGGGGTCGAAGGTCAACTACGGCATGAAAAACGTCCAGACCTCGTGGGAACTGGGCCTTCTCATCTTACCTGTCCTCCGAAAGGACAGGCTACAGGAGGACGACTTTCTCAGGGTTGCACTTCAGCGTGATAGTGTTTTCATCTCCGTGACAACCGACCAGGGTGGCAGTTGGAAACGGATTCGTCAGCCAGGGTGCTGTTCGTACCTCAGACAGCTCAGCGTACCAGGGGAGTTAGATAAGCTACTGTCTGTACTGTTTATGTCTTTAGAGACCTACGGGTGTTTTGAAACAACATCCACATGCTGTTGTACAGGGAGTTAGGGAGGAACGAAGGGGCCTTGAACATCAACAACAATGTCTAAGATCTTATTTGAAATGGAAATCTAAAAGGCAGCCAAGGCCTGGGTTCTGGCGATCCAATCTGAGTCGCAGACAAAGAAAAAGAACATCTTTTAAAGCATGTTTTATTGAAAGCTATAAAAAGTGGTCGAGATGAATTGTGCCTCGGGGGAATCAGCTGAGTTTGTGGATATAAATTCCCGGGACCTCCCCCTGAGGTAAACAAATAGGTGTGATTCCTTCGCTGCTCCGTGAAGGCAAAAGCTCTAAAACTTCATCTTGTTTTTCCTGTGTTTCGGGTTTCTGTCTCAGCCAAGTTCATTTTCTCTCTGCTTCTCCGCTTCCCCTGACCATCCATGAGTGTTAGCTGGAACCCTGCTAGATTTATTCTACTCCAGTCTCCCCCTCAAAAGTCTTTGCCATATTTCTTGTCCATGGTTTAGGAAAATGACCTCAAATTCCAATGGCACTGATTCAACAGGGAGTGTGGATGAAGTAGAGTCGTAGCTCCCAGCCTCCGAGGATTCTGCCAGGCAGGAACATTCAGGAGGCACCCAGTCTGATGGAAGCCAGACGTGACGTCCTGCCTTATCACTCCTTGGTGTTTCCACACAAAACATCACTTCAATGTGTAGAAGATAGAAGTAGAGGCCTGTTCCTGAGTTTTTTTTTTTTTTTCCAGTTCTTTCCTTCCTCTGGCTGGATTCCTGGACTTCTCCTTTGTCCTCTAGAGGAAGTGGACCCAACATGCAGAGAACACAGTCACATGTTGACGTCCAGAACAAGTTTACACAGGTATCAAATCAGACGTGTTTGTTCAGGATTCATAAAAATGGTTGCTTCTCTTCTTCTCAACAAACTGATCACTAAACTCCAGTTTCCAATTCTTGTATTTTCACACTCTCGGTGAAATCTATTTTCAGTTTTTCAAATGGGGGTTAAACTGGATTAGATTGGTGTACACTGCTGCCATCTAGTGTTGAAAGAGTGCAATGTTGGCACAGGGCCTAGGAATGAGTACCCTTGAGCTATCAACAGCCATCCTCAACCATCTCCCCAGACAGATTTAGTTGAAATGTGATAGGCTGCACCAGTCACAAGTGTACACTGGTGTGTGTCAACATTCAAACGGTAAGTCTCCAATATGTCTCTCATTTGTTGAATGTAGTCGTACTGTAGCATCCCTGAGGTTGACCAATTTGTAGTTTTAGCACAGTTGACAGTCTACATTTTTGGTCCTGTTTCCCAACATTTCCACGTTGGTGGGAGACCACAGAAATGTAAATGGTTGGGCTCTTCCTTGCATCTGGTTCACTACACATTTAGGACTTTTGTTTTTCGGTAAATACACAGTAACAAAAAAAGTATTCTCTGTTAGCTATGTAAAATATTGACGTTTATTTGCCCTTGACCATAATTTAAAAGTATATTGTTGAATGAATTATGTCGTTACCATGACGTGTTTTTGTTTCCATCCCATAATGAGAACAAGATCTGAAAATGGTTTGAAGCTTTCTACACGTCTATTAAGAAAGCGTGCAGTGTCACTGCGTCACATCTGTGCATCTTTGTCATTTCTACCAAATTTCTTGAATTTCTCTAATCCTACTTCTCTTCCATAGGTCTGTGTGTGTCATTTGTACAGGCACACCAAGTTATTACGGTGAGTTATTAAAAGTAAGTGAATTTCAATCTCAATTAATTCCACCTTTCAGTACAAGAAACAATAAATAAGTTGTAGAAACAAGAAACAAGAAATAAATGTGTCCTGTATGACAGATACATAAATCTAAAAATATCATTAAAACAACAGCGAATGTGTTTATCTGGGTGTGAGCTAGCAGGCTGTAGAGGAGAAGACTTCACAGACTTCTTGAAAGACGCCATCAGCGTCACTTTAACAGAACCAAGACTTCCTTCATTCATTCCTTCAACAGGGGCCAAGAAAATGCCTCACTCACAGCCTTACCTTGAAAACCCAGACAAGGGCAATTCCCATATCTGCAATTTGCGAATCAGCTTATCCTAAATCATTCAATTTGATATTACCTCACAGGCATCTACTTTTATATAATTGCACACCTAAAGTACAAATAAATGGTGCGTGTCCTGGTGGAGTAGCAGCTAGCACAGCCATTAGACCATACGTGTCTCCTCCCATACGTTTATGGATACCCCGTAGCATAAGCAGACCTGTTAAACATTTTAAAGGACTTTTAAATCACTTAAGCCAGACATAAATCTTTACGTTGCCCTCTTAGCCCGTGGTAGGTTGGCAGGGATTTAGATGCTGTGCCTGAAAAAGGAGGGCCACATCTTTTCCAAACTGGAACTGACCTTCTACTGAGCGTGGAAAAACAGAAAGAAAACAGTTTTGTACGGCGGGAGTTTTAGGAAGCTGCATGGAAACTGTATTTTTGTGTCGAGGCGGTGATGTCTAGGTCTATTCATACAGGACTGTATGTATAGTATAAGCACCGTGTGAAGGGTGATGTAAATGCCATAATCGCCGGTCTTCTTTTACATTTATGGGTGTTTTTCCTTGGCTGTGAAGGTCGACTCCAGGGCCCATGGAGACGAGGCTGGATGTGGAGACGAGGCCTTGGCTCGGCCGTGAGGGTCGACTCCAGGGACAAGAGGAGGTGGCTCCCCTCCAGACCTCGGCTTGGCCGTGCTGCAGCACCCAGAGTCCCAGCTAAGGGAGCTCCAGGGACGGAAGACAGCCCCTCGCTCCCGCTTCCTCGAAGCCCATAAGAGTATGTGGTCTGAGGCTTGTAGCGCCACGGTCAGACCTGATATCCAAGCGCTGTGCTGGGCCGGGGGGTTGAGACTGTGGGGTTGTAAGATTGCTTCATTGCGCTCTCCCTGGGTCTCATACAGTGGTGGGTAACTGTGTTTGTATTGCCTGAGCTTCGCTGGAATTTGACCCTCACAGTGCTACTGCAGTATGCTGTGGTGGGCACTTGCATGGACAAGAGAGAGGCTCCCGGGATCCTCTAAGTGGTTAAAATAGTGACCTTCAGACGTATTCTGAGCTCATGGTGAAACATGTGTTTCTGGTCTGGTGTTGCGTCAGCTCAACACGATGGTTCACAACCTGGAGTGACGTTCGGTTGACACGCAGAAGTGTTGTAACAGTATCTCAGGCGAGGAAAAACAGTATTCTCATTCTGAACGGCTCTGCCCTTCAACGCCGCGGGATTCCACAGCCTTCTTAACGACGTGACCGGCCAGCAGTCAGACGACGGTCAGACCGAGACAAGCTCCTGATCCAGCCGTCTGCTCCTCGCGAGCGCCGTCCCGGGCCAAGACACACACCGAGCGGTCACAAAGCCTCCCCAGTACTCTTTGGCACACTGGTCCCCAGCCAAGCTCGAGACCCTCAAGCCCACACATTTTTTATACGACTCGCCAACTGCCATGCCGTGAGCATCGGAACGTGGACGAGGACAAGCAATTAAGGCGCCGACGGGCCCCCGGGGGGTACCTGAGCACGGAGAGAATTCGCGGGAGGAGGGTCAGAGGTGGAGGTTACACAAGGGTGGCCTTTTAAGGTCGAGGGAATAACAGCAGTGGAGGAACAACAAGGGTTCTGCTGGAAGGAGCGGAGGGCATTTAAAATCGAAACGATGGAAATTTGAGTAAATATTAGGACGTTTTCAAATGGTGTGAACCGTTGCCAGTGTATATTGTTGTTGAGCCAGGTAATTACTGCCCTGTGTCGGCTACCCACGAATTCATGGCTCACCATAAACAGCCCAACAGTTCAACTGGTGCATTGTGCCTGCATCTCCCTTGTGTAAGAGTCTAGAGAACGTGCACAGCTCCAGTTCCCCTTCCTCATAGTCATCACTGCTGTGTTTTATTTGGCTGCTAGTAGCTAATGGTGATTAGGAAAGTATCACCTTGAGACAGTCGGCTTTCAATCCTTGGCTTGCTAAACTAAAGCCATTTTTTGGATGGATGAAAGAACACATTTTATGATAGCAGGTAAGTAAACACCTGATATGGGTGGTCAACTTTGATCTGCATGATACTGTACTGTAGTGGGGGTCAGATGGCTGAGCGGTTAGGGAATCGGGCTATTAATCAGATGGTTGCCGGTTCGATTCCTGGCTGTGCCATATTATGTTGTGTCCTTGGACAAGGCACTTCAACCTACTTGCCTCGGGGGGGAATGTCCCTGTACTTACTGTAAGTCGCTCTGGATAAGAGCGTCTGCTAAATAACTAAATGTAAATGTACACAAACCGTGCTCTGACTACATGGATGACATTTAAATGTACTGTAGTCTCAGCTGGACCACTTTATTATCAAAGACAATACTTGAGCACATCTTTGAATCACCCCACATATTTTTCATACAGTATACTTTTTAAAAGTCTTAACCTTTCATTAAATCACAAAGATAGAAAAAAGAAAACATACCTCACACATGGCCTCCAGATAACACCAATCATTATAGTTATCATAGCCCTTTCCATTGCAGGAATACAGAGTAAACAGGGTTATCATGGTGCCTTTCAGGAAATTGTAACTCAAAATGATGTCGATGTTTCTGACCTGTTCCACCCACCTGCTCTGTGTCCCTTGGAAGGGTTAGGGTTAGGGTTAGAAGGCCTGTAAGAGACATCTTCCACTGCTCGCAACCTCCTCAACACTGCTCCATTGCCAGGCTATTGTTTCAGGTTACAACAACAGGCTGCAGCTCAATACACGGAAGCAGAGCCAGGGTCTGGAAGGCGGTCTGCAGTCTTTCAGCAGAGGAAATGATATTTAGCACCAAGTTGTAAGTCATGACTCAATACACAAGTCATACGAGCACCAGGAATGTTTTCATCGGCGGTCAAAGTCAGGAGGCAACCGATTGGCTATGCTAACATGAAGGTCAAATAAGAAGGTTTCTGTTGGATGTCTGTTGGATGGTGGGAGTTCAGACTCTCCTCACAGTCCAGCTCTCGCAGATACCCTGTAACCTATCCATCTATTCCTCATCTCGAGGTTAATGTTTTCCATTCGGGCACACATACACACTACACAAATGCTGGTACAGTCGTTTTGGACAGCAATCCATAATTCACACAAAACAATGATTTAACCCGTGAACAGTTTCATATCTTGGTAATACAAACTTGGACATGCACTTAAGGCACCTTGGAGCCCGATCATTAGAGGCACATAATGCATCGAAACTGGGTGAACGGCATGATTTTATTTGCCTTTAGTTTAAGTTAACGTTCAACATTTCCTGCTCCTTCCATTGTCTTCTGGGTGGCTTGGCTGCTCAGGCAATCGGGGTGTTTCCAAGGAAACCGAAAAGGGGGGTGGCCACACCAAATGAGACATTGATGAGAGAGAAGCCCTGGTTGGGAGTATTCTCTCAATGTCCGCTGCCAGCTTGTTAATTGACCTTTCATCACGTTCAGGGAGGCAGTGATTACCCAGCATGCAATCTGGCAGTGTAAACCAGCGCCAGGCCTATCGGGCCACTGCCCTGTTCCCGGAAGAGCAGCCATTTTTGTTATGGCTACAGTCACTGATTGAAAGTGTGTGATCATTCCTAGTTCACGCTGTTTATGTGCTTCTGCTTCAGTGGTCCCATATTTAGGCTAAGGTCGGGCCCACTCTTTATTTGTACTATATCCTGCCATAGCAGTGTTGCAGAAATAACGGATCTTTACCCCAAAAAACTGTGTTAAAACGGAACGACTTTAGACGTTTCTACAACAAAGTGGTGTTTCTGGACTGCTCACCAAACGTGTTGGTCTCCTCACCTTGTGTTGCAGTGGAGCCCTGATGACTATAATAGGCCTGAAATACCTCTGCTTGAACACTTTGCAACACTTTTAAACAAGCCTTCAAAAGAATGTGACAGTTACTGAATTATGTTGCCCTTTGAGGTTTTATTAATTTAATATCTTATACATTGAAGGTTGTTACCACTGAAGCTGTTGGGTATCTTGGTGCCATGTTTCACTTCAGTTTCTCCACTTAGATTTAACTTTGAGTGCATATAGAGTTTCACCCATATCTGATATTAAATAGCACCACTTAGATGTGGCTAAAATATATTTTCATTGAGTGCCGTATAATGCTTACTAATTGAGGCAAAGTGTATTTTCTTTAAGAAAGGGAATCTGTGAAAGTCACAAGATACAAAGCACTAAAAACCCAAAAGACATTTACAAGACGAGTATGAACATGATATAGTATATTGTGATATCGTCCAACTGAGGACATATTTGAGGTAATCATATCTAGCATTCACACTGTCAAAATATCTTCCAAGTGTTTTAAATCCTGTGGCTTTCAGAAAATGAGCTGTGAAATGAATGACAAATGACTTTCTTACATGGTGAACTAACACGGTTTCTTACACGTGAACTAAAACCCATCCTTCACAGTCTGTCTCACATCATTAATCCATCAGTTATGTGGTAAAGATTTGAGCATAGAATAATATCTTACAGGATAATTTGCCAAGTGGTTTCCACCATAGCAGACACGTTAATGAAGAGGGGGTGATCTGTCAACAATACAGGGAGCTTAACCATACCGACATCAGATGATTGTTATCTCTGCGTCACGCAAGCGCAGAGTTCAGCCAATCATCACCGTGTTTATTTGTTCTCACTGAAAAACATTTACAGGAAGTCACTTACGCGGTTTGAACAGGACAGGAAGAGGTGTCCACAAAAGGGTTTGTGTAAAATGTGGGTCAAGAATGTTTAAACTGTTTTGAGAACCTTTTAGTGAGGAGAGAGGAGAGCAGTGAGCCATCTGTAACTAGAACCCAGAAGTTTAAGGTGATGAACCCAAGTGTACTTCCAACTAACCGAACCGATTTCTTTAGAATAAGTGAAAGGTGTATTATTGATAGACATGCCTGAAAAATCAAAGGAGTGAAGCTGCCTTCAGCTGAGAAGCGAGCTCCATCCAGGTTGATCCTTTCCCTTCGTGTGCATGGACAGATCTGCTGTGGATTCGGTCTGGTGCGCACCCAACTGGATCAATCCTGCATCTGAGCCCTTGCTTTCACAAGACTGGGGGAACAGGACTGGAAATATACCTGCTTAACCATTAACTCTCCGTGTTTCATTTTGCCTCTGGGATCCCAGAGCCTGCGTTTTCCTCTGTCAGCAGATTCTTTACCCCAGCACACAATGTGTAAAGTGGTGTTGTAGACGCTAGTTAAAACGTCTGGGGTACCTACCGGTTGTTCGACCATGTCAGCCGGAAGCACATGGACTCAGGGTAGCCATCTGTGTTTGCGTTTGACTGGTGTCTAATAGAGCCCAGGTGCATTCTGGGCCCTGCCGTTGGTGCAGACCCTCTGCACTCATCAGGTGCTGAGGCTAAATCCAGCCTTATGAAGTGTCAAACGTCCTTGTACAGTACAGTCATCCTAAGTAAATAACCAGTGAACCATAAACACACCAGACCAAGCTGTAGAAACAGGGACGCTTGCTCCACAGCTGGCGTAGAAAGTTTGGCCTTACCGAAGCTGTGTGTACGCCATGCCCGCTCCGAAGATACTCTTGCTGTTGAAGATTGTGTGTTCCATCCTTCACTGTCAGAGCGAGACGTGGGGTTAACATTCAATCCCATCCTGGTGGCTAAACTCCACACTCCACATGAGGCCATGTAAACAGCAGCCTTTATAAGATATGCCCCCGGTCAACAAATATGCTGACTGTGCAACCAAACGGTGCAAATTTAACTTAACGACAGCCTTGTAATCACCGCCATGTTGTTAGTCACTGGTCAGACCTCTGTGCGTGAGGGGAGCACAGCAGGGAATGTTCCATGACTTGCCGTCTGACTCATGACATCAAGACGATGCATTGGTGTTCTATTGTTGGTCGTGGTTTGAGTTGAAGTTGCCAGGAGAAATCTTTAAAGCTCGATCTGATCTGCTGCGGATAAGATGACGTGCTGTGCCCCAAACACACGGCCTCCTGTAGTATGAGGATGACGGTGGTGATGCTGGTCGACGAACCTCAAGGAGAACCTGATCTAGTCCACATGCTGCCACATCTCCTCTCGTTCCTTTCCTCCGACCGAAGGTCAGCTGCGAAGAGCTCTTGAGATGAAAGTGAACGACCTCAGACGGCATCGCTCAACGTTTGCAGTTGCATTACAGTCAGTTATCCTCGTCTCCCTCCATGTATCATCTGAGAGGAGATCAAGTACAGCTCGGTTTTTTTACGAGGACTTCTTTACAGTGTGTCGTGTCTGACGGGATCTCAGCTAGTCGTCCAAGCCTCAGCCCACCCTCAACCCTGGTGGGTTCCACCAAGTAATCAAATCATGACATGACATATTTTACAAAAACAACAGAGTTCTAAGGGATGTATCAGGGCAATGTTAAACATTACAAAACTGAAACTGAATTCTTACAGTTTTGGCAGACGCTTTAATAAGATTACTCATAGTAAGCTCAAATTTTCTGGTGAATTCGACTTTTGCCAGTATGACATCACATCCTTCGGCAATGAGTCCCAATAACCATATCATTCATACACAATTAACGTCCAGGTCTCTGTGAACCTGCAGTGATAAAACCAGAACTCTCTGTAATTATATCTCTACAATATGTGAAAATATGAAGTCACTTGGATGGATAGAAATTGAGGTTGTTCACCATGATAGAATTGAGTTTGAAGGATCATTTCATATCAACAGTCGGTTCTGGCGCCTGGCTGTTCTCATCATTAAAAAACAAATCATATGAATTAATGAAGGCTTAAATAGTGGAAAGTAACATGTTTTGTTTTGTCTGTGCCTCTCAATAAACTGAAAAATGCAACTTTCAGACTGAACTCGACATGAGGCTAATAAGATTGGCAGTAGCTTTTAGTCTGGAAGATGTCAATGAATAATGTATCTTGAGTCTTGATGCTTTGTATACTGTTCACATATGTCACTGATCCTCACTTTAACATCACTACCACTGTAATACCATTAACTGCATCCTGTAGATAAAACACCACTTTGAGGATAAACACCAATAGGACGATCGGGTTTATTAAAACATCTTCGTTTTAACGTCTTTTTAGAAAATATTTTCAAGCATACAGTACAGCACTTAATTTTATAGCACAGCCCAGTCTAGTAAAAGTAGCTCTTGCCAGCTGGCCTGTGGTTTTACAGGACTGTCTCAGTGCTGCACCACTTAAAATGCTTTCTTTTGATTTTACTGCCTAGAACTTAAAGAAAATAGCATTGAATGTACCTCTTGGGTCAAATGTATTAACCCCAGAGAGTGTAGATGCAAGCATATGCAAAACTATTTTCCAAACAAAAACGTTTTTTGTGTGGGCTTGCAAGAGCCCTGTGATTTAAAAGATGTGTCTTTGAGATGACAGGACAGACAACTTGAGTGAGGAGTGGGTTCCTGCCACACTGATGAATGAAACACCTTCCTTTGTAGTGTTGATCTGCTGTATTACATTGGTAGATTTTCTGGTGCTTTGTTCTGATGGACATTTTCACGTCCTACTTCCTACAGTAGACATAAAACTATGAGAGGATTATGCCAATAATTAGATTTGGACAAAATCAGCAGGCTTTTAAAATCTGTATTCAAGAGCATTATTAATAGAGGATAAAACAGCTTTTCACCTGCTGCCAGTAAAATATCAAATACTGTATGAAAAATACCTTTTAAACCTAAAGAAGCTTAATCCAAGTTAAACAAAGTGCACATTGAGGAGTTTCATTGCGAATAACCAGCCCTAGAAGTGGACTAATCTTTCATCAGGAGAAATCCACGTTATAGCACTTACACTGTTTTGGTAGCAATTGAGCCACATTAAATCAACTTGATTCAGTCATCAAAACGGTACGATTTACAGCGTGATTTTCCAGTTCCCTCCGTGGACTCTACAAGGGTATAGTATGCATAGACGTTCCATCAGAGTTCACAGTAAAACATTGTCTGTAAAAACTGCTGATTTAGTTGTCATTGTCACAGTCTAAAGCTCAAACTAAGATATTTCCCTACGGCCTCCGTGTAGAAAGAGTGTTTGACTTGCTGGATAAAACTCCGCTGACAGATACAATTAGATGGCTGTTTTAGAGCTGGGCAACATTTCCTCAGTTTTCAACAATCCTCCACCCACCTACTCATTTTATAATGTTAAATTCATTGTCTGGGTCGACAGCAGAAATCCACGGGTGTCTGTCTTTAACTGTGGCTGTGTGCCGAACAAGTTGCTAATAACAAAAAAGAATACAATACCTTTAGAGGAAGGCATGTTCTGCTAGACTAGATTACTTTACAAACACAACATTGTGCTCCAAAACACGCAGACACAAGTACTCAAACAAAGGCCCACGTTACCCCCGAAGTCAACAACACAGGCTGCCAAACTTCCACAGTTCTAGCCGTGATCCTGGAAAACGGTAACATAGTGTTTGTTCTGTTGCGGAAAACAAAATTTAATAAGAACAGGTTTCGTCCTGATGGAGAAGCCCTAATTATGCCCGTTCTCTGGCCAGTTATATTTTGGTTTATTGATGAAGCGAGATTAACGCACATCTGGAACAACAGGCAGGCTGGTTCTGCTTGAAAACAGTAGTGACTGCACTGAGCAAAACCCACTCCACCATCCAGCTGAATGAGAAAATGAGAAGGGAGGAGGCAACGCAACTGCAATGATTAGCATGGAACACATCTGTATTCTTTTTAATAACAGGGTTCGTAATAATCGCCCAGTGCATTGTTTAAAGCCACAGCGGTGTGCCAAGCTCGGTGTCTGTCCAACTTCTTAATAAGCCACACTTACGCTGCACACTTGAATGGAAATAACCCTATTAAATGCCTTGTTCATGCGTTTCAGGTTGGTACGTTGGTGGCCGCCGAGTTAGCTAATAAGCTGAAGCTAATAAGGCTATAACTTACATCAGCTCTAGCCATTAGCTAATTAATAGCTTTTCTGTTATTGATCAGACACCATGGAAACAAACAGATGGCATGGATCAGTCGGATCAGTTTAGGCATACTGGTAGGGGCCTGATCATTATCAAGCAGAGATTATGTTCATTATTAAAGGATTCCTCTCTGGTTTTTCTGTGAATAATCTTCTTTACTGTAATGCCAGCAAGATATATTTCCCGAGGCGATCAATATCTGCATTAAGGTTATTTGCTTCATCTTACACATTCAGAACATCTATAGGCCTACACATTCATACATGTTTAATAAGAACGTCAGTAATGGAGCAAAATTTTCCGTGCCATTAATACATGTAAATTGCTAAAAATCGGATAAGAAAATACTACGAGAAAACACTAGGGATATGGTGAATGTGCTTGTTCTATTTATTATCTTCAGTTACCACTTCGCCTGGGAGACTAGCCCATGCCTAATTAGTGTAAATAAATTCATCCCTGTGATTATTTGAGTCCATAGCCAAACATTCAGTTTCCTCTGCAAGGCTCTCTATATTTACAAAGGTGTGAAAATTTATTTTTCATTACGGTCATTTGTGAATGTGGGACGCCCTGTCTGGGGTCAAGCACAATAAGTTGGAAGGAATCTGAAATTCGAGTGCCTATGGTCGTTTCTTTTCATTCAACACATGACCATGTGAAGTAAATTTGCTTAACCCCTGTGAAACTTGGTCTAAATTCAGCGATGCTTAGATATGCTATGGTGTGTTCAGGGGTGTGTGTGTGTGTGTGTGCTTGTATGTGTGTATCCACATGTGTGTGTGTGTGTGCTTGTATGTGTGTATCCACATGTGTGTGTGTGTGTGTGTGTGCTTGTATGTGTGTATCCAAATGTGTGTGTGTGTGCTTGTATGTGTGTATCCACATGTGTGTGTGTGTGTGTGTGTGTGTGTGCTTGTATGTGTGTATCCACATGTGTGTGTGTGTGTGTGCTTGTATGTGTGTATCCACATGTGTGTGTGTGTGTGTGTGCTTGTATGTGTGTATCCAAATTTGTGTGTGTGTGCTTGTATGTGTGTATCCACATGTGTGTGTGTGTGTGTGTGTGTGTGTGTGCTTGTATGTGTGTATCCACATGTGTGTGTGTGTGTGTGTGCTTGTATGTGTGTATCCACATGTGTGTATGTGTCCATGTGTGAGTGTGCTAATGTGTGCTTGCTTGTGCACGCTTGTGCCCATGCGTTCGTTTGTGTGTGTGAATATGCTCGTGTGTAAGCGTGCGTGTGTGCGTGTTTTACACGCTCATATCTCAGCGTCCGCCATAACGTCTCTATAGCCTTCATTCAAGACACGAACCCAGAGAAGGCCAAGAAATGAATTCAATTACTGCAGTATGCACTCAGGTTTAAGCGAAAAAGCAGAGCTCATCCGACCCCCTCTGGATGTTCCTCTGGCGCTCACTCAGGGCTGCACTGTGTGCTGTTTCTCTTCTCCGCGATCGTCTGAAACAGAGACACCTCTGTGGTATAACAGCCCCACTGTACAGGCCTGGCCATGGCAGTGGTTATTTGCAGCACAAGATACTTAGTTTCACGTTCGTTGTTCGGTGTCATTGATGAGCATGTGGGGGATCGCTCTGAGAGGACCGAGAGAGGTCATGTTTACGTTGCTATGCGTTTCGGTCGAGGCGAGACCTTTAAATGGAGCTCATGCTGTGACGACACGTCATTAGCTACTGGCAAGAGTAAAAACGGTGAATTTTATATTGTAAACTCAGTAGGGGGGTGGAGGGTTGTCAAAGACGGAGGAAAATATTGCCCAGCTCTAAAATAGCTATCTAATTGTATCTGTCAGCAGGGTTTTATCCAGCAAGTCCAACACCATTTCATTATTTTTTTCATGCAAACTGGGAAGGATCTTAGTATGAGATCTAACCAGCGATCATAACAAGGAAACCTGTAGCTTTTTGCACTGACACATAGAACTACCATGACCCCAAATCTTTAAATGCATAATTGAAATGCGGGTCTTAAAAGTTCAGTTGATCTGTGTTGGTGTGAAACATCCAGGATTGAATACTGAAGGATGTAGAAGGGTTTGGGATAGTGCAGGTGTGGTCAGTGTCTGTCAGGCCTTGTAGCTCCATCGCATGCCTGGAACCAGACCAAACTAGTTAGCGGCAGCCAATTTTACAGTCGTAAATGCTATGCCTGCTAAGAAAAATAGAGAAAAAAGTCGAGGAGTAAGGGGAGATTTGCCAGGCGAATCTCTTTACAAAGTCTGGTTAGACCATCCCAAGACACTTGCTGAAGACATAACACATCACTGCAGAAGAAACACTTTCAAAGGAAACATGTCTGTCATCTACACTAGACAATACCATGTTATGTATGGCCCAACTTTCAAGACAATGAAAGACTTAAGTGGATTGATGAACCTGGTGAAAAGTCATGAGGTGTATATTTCATAGATTGGTCAAAGCAAAAATGTTGAATTGAATAACAAAATAATTTTGGTGGTTTTGTTGATTTATTTGATAACGGAAAATATGTCAGTTTTCCATAAAAGCCTATATCCCCTAGGGAACAGTAATACTTCACATTTGAGAAAAAACTGACAGATAATATGTTCATTGAACAGAGAGGGGGTCAGATGGCTGAGCGGGCTATTAATCAGAAGGTTGTTGGTTCAATTCCTGGCCGTGACAAATGACGTTGTGTCCTTGGGCAAGACACTTCACCCTACTTGCCTCGGGGAGAATATCCCTGTACTTACTGTAAGTCGCTCTGGATAAGAATGTCTGCTAAATTACAAAATGTACAGGACAGGACTTGAACCCTGAACCTATTGATCTATGGTCTAATGTTCTAACCACTGAGCAACACCCAGCCCTAAAGGCAGCAGAACATCAGAGCAGATCAACAAGTCACTTTGGATGTTGTCATGGGTGTCAGAGGGAACACAACTCTGGGTAAGATGGATGTTGGGATGTTTTACACCTTTGCCATCCATTTCTCCCCCTTCAACTTTTTTGTTTTGTCCAGGGAGATTTTCACAACCAAGTGCCTGTCTCTCTCAAACATGAGAGAGATTATATTGAAACCACGTAGACCACATATCCTGACAACCAATCAGAAACTACTTTGATCAGTTTTATCAGATTTTCATGAAGGTCGTCTTTGCAAACAGATCAGATTCCTGGTCATAGCAGATGTGAGAGACGTTTGTTTCAGAAGGACGAGGATTGAGCCTTGTATGCGGTCTGATATAGACAGAACATTAATTGCATGGACACATATTTTGACGTGTATCTGCTTTAACACATTGAGCACACATCTGGTGCCTGTTTACACAGAGGAAACTGCAGTCTGTTAGCTTGCATCCTTATCATCTCATAAACTGATTACATGTTTGGACTTAAGAAATGACTCCACTTACCCAGAACACTAATAACTACTGACACCTCACTTCCCACCCACACACACACCCACCCACACACACACACACACACACACAATTGGCCATCACCATGGAGTGCAGGTTGACTAAGAAACAAGGATGCTTGCCAATCAACATTCCCATTTCCCGGTTGAGTCCAAATGAACAAACTGGTGAACGTGCAAACAAGTAAAGAGTTAAAGAGAAAAGGTTGAGGGGGGAAATAAAGACCCATTCTGGACCATCTGGAGGAGGGCTGTGCTGTATGGTCTTTCTCCAGCCCCGTGGGACAAGGCTCGAAACCCCCCTGGCACTGTCCTTCACTTACCCATCCCCTGCAGCCAAGACCCCATGTCCACTCGTACACACACACAGACCTCCACTGTCCCAGAATGCTTGCTGCCTGCCTCTGGAGGGTTGTTGCGTTTGGTAGTTTGAACTGTGGCGACCATGTGAGCCTGGTTTGACATGTTGCTCTCGTGGGAAAGGGGAAGCAACTTAAGACGGTGCGTGAGTACGTACCCATTTGTCAGACTTCACTCGGAAATGGGAGTCCTAATCAATCGCTGGGATTGTGTAGGCAGGAACCATCACACCTGTTTACATTCCGTCGTTGAAGCATTGGATGTGAAACGGATCGAGGGAGGTGTGTAGCAGAAGAGGTTGGCTGAGCAACACGTTGCGATGACAGGTTCAGCGAATCTGCCTGGAGGGAGATAAATAATTTTTTTCTAAACACCAGAATGACGACGATGAACGCGTTCTAGTTTAGGTTGTCAAATCAATGACACGATAATCTCAGACGTTCAAATTGTGTCTGACAGGGAACTTCCGAGGCCCAGATGTGTCGGCTGAGGCCCAGGCAGACGTTGGCCCGCTCTGCCAGACAACCAAGCCGATCATTTGGAAACCCTGGCAACGGCGCGTCTTTTCATTTTCGACCAGACAGTTTTTCAAACTCCTCCTAATCTATCATCAATCCGGGCTTGCGCCTACGGGAACGAAACGACTGCACACACATTTGGATCCTGACGGGAAGCATGGAAAACACAAACTGAGTTGATGGAGGGCTGTTGACGTGTCTAGCCCCCATTGAAATGTTACTGTCCGTGAGATTTGAGAATGCCAGCGAGGGGTCAAGGGGGGCATGAGGCCAGGCTGGGTGGAGGTCGGCTGGGGTGATCTCTAGGGACCGTTTGCATGGCTCTGGAGGTCCAACCTCTGAATCTGGATCCTACTGAGGCTGCAGACAACACCTCCCCCCACTCCTTCAGTCCCTTTCACCTTCTCCAAGTCATGGCCTCCTTCACTATCTCCCTCCACCTATCCTGTTCTTTCTCTCCCTTTCTCCATGTCTCTCTCTCTCTCTTCCCCTCTCTACATGTCTCTCTCTCTCACCATGTCTCTCTCTCTCTCTTCCCCTCTCTCCATGGCTCCCTTTTTTCTATCTTTCCCTCCCTCTCTCTTTCTCACTCTGAGCAGTGTGTCTGCTCTTCCAGGCCTGACTCGTGTGATTTGAGTGCAGGACATGTGGTTGAAATCTGAGGCCCGCCCTGCTGCCAAGCCACAGGCTCAGTGATGGAGCGCTGGAGCAGGAGAATGAACCATTGTTCTGAAGGAGGAGGGAGGGAGGGAGGGAGGGAGGGAGGGAGGGAGGGAGGGAGGGAGGGAGGGAGGGAGGGAGGGAGGGAGGGAGGGAGGGAGGGAGGGAGGGAGGGAGGGAGGGAGGGAGGGAGAAGGGACGGGGAAGGAGGAAGGAGGAAGGAGGAAGGAGGAAGGAGGAAGGAGGAAGGAGGAAGGAGGGAAAGGGAGTAGGAAGGACTAGGAGGAGAAAGGTGGAGAGAAGGAGCTCTCGGCGAGTCAATAAAAAAAAGGAGAAAGTCAACTCTCACTGAGCAGAATACTGGGGTCAGAGAGGAGCCCTGTAATCTCCCTAAATCCCGCTCTGGCTAGCTTTGTGAGTGGGACGCTGCACTCCATCGAAGCGTATGTCTTTGGTTTCTACATCTGTAGAAAGTACCTGTTCTCCGTTACAAAACACACAAGTATATTTAGGCATTTATATATAAATATCTTAGTTCCCTGAGGCAAAATAATGTAATGGAGGGTCTGAGAGGAGAGAAACACAAGCTGTGAGCAAGATACCTAAAAATAGTGCTTGGTCACTATGTCCATTTTGGCAACACAAATCCTTCCTACATTTTAACCTTTGGATGCAACAAAACCATGAAACAACTCTGGTGGCATTGAGCATAAAAAGGCATCTAGTTTCTTTCACGGAAACCCAGTAAAGTTGAGAAGTGTCACAGCGAATCACTGCAGCTGCCATGTTTTTACAATGTTTGGTGCCGTTGTGTTTTCGCTCACAATATTTCCATGAAATGATTTCCCACATAGCTTGCTCATCAAAACAGCCCCACAGATTATCAGACCCACAATTTGGACTCACTGGCCACATTGTAAAACTGAGCGTATTTAGTTAAAATGTTAATGCCAGTTTTTGCAGTAATACACCACAGAGGGAACCCCTTTGCTGTATGGTTCAACTTTAACAACATGCCATTAAAGCAAAAATGAATTTCTCCTAGACAGGAGGTCGGGAGACGCCTGTTGTGGGTGACGACAAACCACCATGAAGTTAACATTCGGAGCTCAATCACATTACCAAACTAATCTGTTTAATGTTCTACCTTGGTGTGTAAAAGTGCAAGAGCAGTCGCCTGGTCTGAAACCAGAGCCAGATCACTGAGATCGTTTGGCTTCTCCTCTTAGCAACCACGGCCTGGCAGGGACTATCAACTGGACTAGAATTTACAGTTGTAACATGTTGATCGTATACAGCAGAAAAATGTTGATCATATACATTTCATTTGTACACGTACAACTGGATGAGTGATTGATGAGTTTCTTTAATACAACACCTTTCACTGAGCCAGGTCAGATAGTGCTTCACTAAGTAAAATAGTTAAAAAGACTAAATACAGTCTAATAAAAAAAGAATGAAAAGAAACAAACAATAAAAACATAAGCAAGAATAATTCGGGTCCCAGTAGCTATGACTACGACCTCTGGCAGCCCCTTCCCATGATCCTCTGGTTCGAGGCGGACGAGCCAACACGTGTGACGGATTACGACCGCGGCAGATAATCAATAAAAGTGTAGTCGGTGCTCTGTGTGATGGATGCCCCTGCTGTGGCCACGCTCCCAGGGCCCCAGAAATACCACCAGGTCAGACGCTGGGTGATCCATTGCAGTCGCACTCAAGAGGTGTCAACGCAGGCCATATTTACATTTAGTCATTTAGCAGACGCTCTTATCCAGAGAGACTTACAGTAAGTACAGAGACATTCCCCCCGAGGCAAGTAGGGTGAAGTGCCTTGCCCAAGGACACAACGTAAATTGACACAGCCGGGAATCGAACTGGCAACCTTCAGATTACTAGCCCGACTCCCTCACCGCTCAGCCACCTGACTCCCTATAGACTCGCCATATAGATCACAGTCCGACGGAGCAGCGACTGACTTCCTCCTTGTGATCTCAGCCTCAGGATTTGGTGTAGCTCAGTGGTTAGAGCATTAGACAGCAGACCAAGAGGATACGTGTTCAAATCCCCCCTTTCCTTTTGATAAAAGCGTCAGCTGAATGAATTAGCTATTTTACATTACGTTATATTAATTTGAGGTAAACCTTGAGCAGTCTTTTATTGGTTTGGGATGCCTGTTGTCTCACAATGCGACACTTTGATTGACTGATTGATTGATTAACGGAAAGGTTTTGGTTTCAGTTTACCAAAATGTGGTATTAGTCCCACATGAGTAGAACAACACTATAAGGTCACAGTAGGATACTGAGTGTGGTTGTGGAACCAGATGTGCCACTACTCCATTTTCTGGCACAAAAACTATGTGCTTTTGGACTCAAGTTTCAGCGTCTACAATGTGAACACATTAGCATTAGCAACCAGCATCACATTGGGTTCAGTTAAATAAAACAATTGTTTGCGTCCAACTGTAGTCCAACATTCTATTGAATTACATTACATTGAAATTTACCCAATGACTCTTAGCTTATAAAGCGTTTTCTATTTTAATGCCCAAATTAGTTGTCGTCCTGTAAACAGATAAACACAGATTAAAATAAATAAAAAACTGCAATATTGGCCCAAACCAAGCAAGTAGTGGATAGACACACACCTGAAGATTCTTCTTAGAAGTAGCCTACATAAATATGAACAAATACATAGGAACAATGATCAATAATATCTGATTTGCCATCAGGCTGGTTTAGGCCATTATTCTGACAGATAGCCCTGGCAGTGTTTACAAGGCTGGAGCCTAAAGACAATATTTTCTTTCTGTGTTTATTTTAAAGCTTGGGAAAATAGTAATGCCTCTTCCAGACCCTTTAATTATGGCGCCTGTTTGCTCTCAAACGGCTTCGTTTGGTGAGTAGTTAGTCTGTTTGATTATGGCAGATTACAGTTAAACATGGAGGTATAAATCAGATCTGGGTCTAAACTCCACTCTTGCTGGATGAACGGACTGGAGAGGCTGAGAAGATTCAGCGTGTCCGGACAGCAGAAGAGGGACTGAACTCAACACTTCATTTATTTGGAAATGTCAGGAGTTAATACCATCCTGTTCAGCCAACTGTAAACATTATTGCTCATTCCTACCCAGGTCCAACGGCCTGGTTACGATATTCCTTTCAGTCAATCTGGAAAAATCCTTATATCACGTCAGAAACGGTGTGCAAAAATAAACACAATGCGCTAGCATGCGAGTGTATGCAAGCTCCCGGTTTTCTTGAATTCTGTCAGTTGGTTTATTTAGCTGTAGTTCATTTCAGAAGTATTGTGTCGTGCTAGGAAGGGCACAGTCTTATATTGAAGAACGTTCATCAACTTCACTACTTTATCGACACAATCGCCATGTTGGTAGTTGCAGAGTTGGAGCTGTGACAAAATATCGCAGCCAACATTTTGTTTTCGTGAACTTGCACGTCATGTCTAGTTCATGCCCAATACCGACTGTTCACATTCTCCTTTGTACCACTGGAAAAGTGCATTCCTGTCCTGCTTTTATTTCTGAATGTCTGAACATTGGTGACATGAATATTCACAGCGGTTCCTCCTAATTGTACAGTATGTTCTCAATATAATGTTTCTTCTGCTCTGAGGTTTCCTGAAACTTCAGATTCATTAAATATGACGGAGATGGACAGATACAATTGGTACATGCAGTTTATTGGGCCCCAAACATAATTATATTCATGCACTGTAGAATATAAGACTTTATAAAAACTAGTTCTTATCTTTGATAATGTCATTTAGCATATGTATGTTTCACCTCACTGCTCTGTTAATGCAGGTCATTCATGATTCATTCTAACAAACGCTTAAGGCGCTAAACTGGCACCAATGTAAAGCACGGAAAACAGACGTGTTTCCACTTTTAAAAGGTCCTCCTCCATCATCGCATTAAAATTACATTCAGGGCTCACGACCGTTTAAAACCTTTTACGGAAGAATAAAGACAGACACGTTTCAATACCTCAAATTATGGAGTGAGTGACATGTGGGGGTTTATCGTCGCTGTGGTGAAACATTATGTAACACTCTACAACTGGACCTGTGGAAACAGATTTAAAAAACCCTCCATAGGCAAGTCGTAGAATAAAAAATAAATAAAACAGAAAACATCACACAGAAACAGCATAAGGTCTGGAAGGAAGTTGGAACTATTTCCAGAATGTTCTGCATGATGTCGGACCTATGGAATCCCAAGCTAGGGCTACACCCTCTGGCGAGGAAAGCGGTTTTGGACCCACAAAAAGGGATTGTGGGTACACGTGGATTCCCTCTCATTGTGTCTGGCAAAACCCTGTTTCAGGTCACGCCACACCACATCCCTCGCCAAACCATCCATCTTGACTGTGTGACCTCAGTTTGAGTTCTTCTCTTGTTCTGCTCAGAGAGGGAATGTGTTTTACTGGAATACCATGTCCACTGTTGGGTGAATGTACTGGAGAGGCTCCATGGAAATGGGTGGACCAGACCAGGTCGAACTAGCTGATGTTGTTGTTTGAGAGTGTCTGTGGAAGAGTCTGACGTTACATTTACATTTTCATCATGTTTTTCATGTATGTATGTCAGTAGATTGCTGGGTCAATCTAATCATCACCCCTAATACCCAGAAACGTCATGTACAGTGAAACTACAATGTTGTTACTATAGGAATTGTTATGTAGTTACTTGGTAGTTGTTACCTTCATGTCAAATGTTCCTGCAATATTGTTCTTATAGGTATTGCTATGTTAGTAAATGGTAATTAACATCACTTTAATAAGTGGACCCAAAATGTTGTTGTGAGTGAGGCACCATTATCTTACCATCATCACATTTGTCCAGCGTGTATGAAATATTAGGTGTTGCACGTTTAGTGCTGTCACGTTATGAGTGACAAGTCCTTCCCCATTCTCTGCCAGTTAATATACTTTAATGGAGCTTGAGTTTTAATGCTAACTCAGGAAATCTTGCAAAATGTCATCAGATATTTCCTGCCAGTGTTTCATTTTCAGTTGTAAAGTTTCCTGCGCTGATTCCTTCAGCTCAAACATCTGACTAAATATTATCACAGGGCTAATACCAAAATGATAAATATGAATCACTAGTACTGTTTGTCAATTTCAGCAGATAAAGCAGAGGATAACACAGAAGATATCCAGACTGTGAAAGGCAGGGCCGGTCCTAGGGTCTTGGGCCCTAGGGGCCCTAGGGTTTTGGGGGTCCTAAACAAGTATAAAGGGCCCTTTGATTGGGGGCCACAAATGTTTAGTTTGTTTATTGGGTCGGGCTGTCCTCCAGGCAGTCAGTCAGTCACTCAAAATCCATTCTGCTTTTCCTCCTGACAATTATAAGCCCTGAGAGTCTTTCCACCTGTGAGGAAAATACCTGCAGAGAGAATACTCCCCCTCATGTGGCCATGAACAATAAAACATTTTAATGAGCACCACTGCTATTTATTACATTATTATTATTATTATTGTCTATTAATTCAGGATTATACAGAACACACAAAATCAAATGAATGCAGCATTCATACAGGTGAATTCTGAACATTCCTAAATATCACCAATATGAAACATGACCTGC
The DNA here is from genome assembly GCF_038355195.1 of Osmerus mordax. Lineage (NCBI taxonomy): Eukaryota > Metazoa > Chordata > Actinopteri > Osmeriformes > Osmeridae > Osmerus > Osmerus mordax. The sequence continues at coordinate 3,139,825 of NC_090061.1, read as the reverse complement.
ACGGTTAAACAACTCCAATGCTTTTATGCTTTGTGCATTACACAAACAAAACTTTGTGTAACAGTTTCTCCAACACCCAGGACCTGCCCCGCAGGATTTAGGAACAGGATATTAGCTCTCAGGGCCAACCTGGTGCCAAGGAATGCCTGCATTAGCGAACCTCAACAGAGCTTAACATGTAACAGCCTGGCATGTTACATTCTCAGCTACAGGATAGGCTACTACAACAACAACAATGTCTAATCCCACAATGCATCAGTCATACCAGCACTAGTAGATTATGAATCCGTGAGTCAGGTGCCTTCTTCATATATACATTTACATTTACTCATTTAGCAGACGCTCTTATCCAGAGCGACTTACAGTAAGTACAGGGACATTCCCCCGGACGAAAGTAGGGTGAAGTGCCTTGCCCAAGGACACAACGTCATTTTTGGCACGGCCAGGAATCGAACCGGCAACCTTCTGATCCGCTCAGCCATCTGACCCCCTCGTTACACCTGACCTTACCCTCCGTAAAGCCTTTCACGTCAAAGAAACTGACACTAAACAGAGATTTCATGCTGTACTTTAGACTTAAACTCAACTTTACTGTCCTTCTTCCCACCCCAAGGTGAGGGCCTGCAGGTGATGAATTGTTGTTGATAGAGAGAGAGTAGAGAGATGAGGAGGCGCGGGTGCTTGGGAGATATATCATCAGTTCCATGGGCCTCATGCTTGTCTTGAACACTCGCAGTATATATCCGCAAGTGGGGTGACATCAGCACTGCACGTCCTCTCCCCCAGATCATTAGATCATTTATGTTTATTTAGCAGACGATTTTATCCGATGCAATGAACAAGGAAGGATTCGAACCTGGATCCTCGTGATCTGCAGACAAACGCTCTAACCACTGAACTACATCCAGTGGTAGAGTTAACTGAGCCTCTAATCTAAGTTGTGTGTTTTTGGATGCCTCAAATCTAACATGGGTCATGATGACAGATGTCCATACTGTATGTGGACATAATGTTGTTATCAAACAGACACCTCCCCCTCCATGTTCCACATGAGAGATGAACATAGATCAGCGTTAGAGAACTTGACTGCAGACCAAGAGGTCGCAGGTTCAAATTCCCCCCAGTACGTCACTTTGGATAAAAGCGTCTGCTTTGAGTATGTTCTCTTATGTACACAGTACGTACTGAGCACAGAGAACTGACCTGAGTGAACCCAGAAGATGAAGCAGTGCTCTGGGGTAGAAGCGTTTGCTTTCTCCCTCTGCCTCTTCAACATTCACAAGCAGAGGAATGCTCAGGCCGGTGGCTAGGTGCCAAAGCTTTTACTCATACTCGGGAGAAGAACAAACATTCTTCTACAAAGAGCAGAGGGTTTACGGAGAGCGAGGAGAGGCCAGGGTTCTTTGGCAGAACATCCTCTGCTCTCGTCTAACAGGTACTGTACGTTCACGTCGAACACATGGACGTTACAATTTAACCATAGCAGCGGTACCAGTAAATTAGAAATAAATTAAAAATAAGAAATGTCCTAATAACTGTGTGGTAAAGTTTACACTGAGGGGGTGGGGGGTGGGGGGTGAGGGGTGGGGGTTTCTGGTGATCACAGAGTCATCTGTCCAAACACGCCTCTGGGTTACCACACCGCCGGGGTAAACAAAGGAAGGGGTTTCTGGGTAAGATCTGGCAGAGGTTTGGTGAGGGACGCGTGTGTTGACAGTTACGCTGATAGATCTGATCGTCAGCAGATGTTTGCCCCCTACATCATAAACATGCCATGAGGGAAGGGGGTGCGTGTGCAGGGCGTTGCTTTGCACAGTGAAACCGCGAATGACGGCCGTTGTCAATGACGTAGTAAACGGGTTCACTTCCTGTCAACGGACAAAATCCAGGACAGTTTGATTCAATCTCAAATCACCAGTCAGTACATGTTAAGGTGGAAGGGAAGGATGTGTCAGTAAGTATAGTACTGTCTGCACTCTCTCTTAAGAAAGATCCATCATATGCCATCATCCCTCCACGCATGTCCTATCTGCTGACACCTATTCATGGTCTGCTTGAGTCATTCCAAGGTCGCTGACCCACACAGCAAATTCAATTGATTTGCAGTTTATCTAGTACGTTTTTTGTTGTTCACTCCCCCTTTTCTCGCTCAGTGACCTTGCTCGCAGCTTTCCAAGTGCGTCCTACAAGACCGTTCACCAGCCCCTGGTGATGTGCAGGCAAGGCCACCGTGCTTTTTACAGGATGGATTCCTATATCAACATTTTTCATTTTTGGGAAATCTTTCAAGATATTACTCAATAACCTCATTGCTGTGGTTTTGAGTTTACAAAACCAATCTAGATATGAAGGAATAACCTAATTTTAACGATTATCGATATAAAACATTGAATAAAAGTTTGGCTTTGTTCCTTGTGCACCCAGAACTGTTCCGTATACCAGATCCGCATAAGGTCAAAGGCGTCCCAGTTAATATGATGGGTGAGGATGGGGGCAATTATGTTTCACCTTTGGAATGAGGCTCTGCTAATCAAATGTAAAGCTATTATCAAGTGACTGGAACTCAGAAATATTCCCAAAGAGTCCTGAAGAGACAGCTGGAAGCTATTGGAAAGCTTGGGGGGGTTAGGAAAAAACGACAACCTCAATGTGCTCTCTGTGTATAATTGTTTTATTCAGAAATAGCCTTGAAATGAGTGTGAGAGAACCAGTGAGAAAGACTGGGGGGTCAACAAAAGTAATTACAGGGCAGTTGTTTTTACTGGCAAGACTGATGGGCCTCAAAGTCAGCACTTAGGAGCCCATTGTAATATTGCCCTTCAAGGAAATCACATACTCTGTTGGCACCTTTCAAAAACGAGTGACCTCGGGTGAAATACTTTTTCGTCGAAGAACCCCCCCGATTTCGTTTTACACTATGGTTGCTAATCTAATTACGTGTAGAAATGTAATACCGACGGGGATCCTTGTTGCTAAGACACGAGCAGCCCGTACGAAGACACACTTACCCGCTACTGTTAGAGCTCCGAGGGCCCCTGCGCCCCCTTCCGGTGCCCCTGCCAGCCCCGCGGCCCCCCGGCCCTCAGAACCTCCTGAAAGATGAGCCCACCTCCCAGAGCGCGGGCAGCTGAGCTGTAGCCATGAGCTGTCAGGGAGCGTTAGGGCTGAGCTCTCTATACCTGACACACACGTTCCTGAGGGGCAAGCAGAGCTTACACCCCAGACGGCCGAAAGATCAGGCCCACACACACACACACGCGCGCACATGCACACACACATACATGCATATGTACACACACGCATACATACACACATACATACATACACACACATATACCCACACATACATATACACACACACACACATATGCATTTCAAAAACAGACCATGCATTCACTCCGCAACCCTCAGGGTAAAATTACAACTCCTGTGGGAACCATGAGAACGACCCTCCATATTCATTAAATATAATTCTAATTACACGGTGTACATGTCGAGCGAAACTAACACAGAAAAAGAAGTATGACTGTCATCATAAATTACTTTTTAAAGTATTGCAGGACGACCAACATGCTCTTACTCTGTACAGGTGATTCCTCATAGTTACAGGGTCGTTCCTCACGGTTACGGGGTCGAAACCTTGAAAATAACAGGAGCTCCATCTGTCATGACATTCTGCACTATTAGATTAGATACGTTTTATTTTTATTTTCTTGCACACTTTCCCAAACATTCAGTAGAGGATTTCTGTCTGCAAACCCTGTGGAATTTGGAAATACAGGACATCACCATCCAAGGCGTGCAATTGTCTGAAAGAAGGTTTTTTTTGGACGGCGTCCACATCACCTCATGTTGGGGATTATGGAAAGCCACCCAGAAAGTAGTATCCAAAAGGAATTTTTTAATAAATTTGTCAAGCACTGTGAAAAAACCCTCAAAACATTCACTCAAAGAAGCACGGTGATAAAAGCCTAGAGTATGCGGTTCACTATTGTTCTTAATATTTTATTATGTCCTCGAATATTTTCTTAAGGACTTGGGAATCCTCTGTATCTATATCAAAGTCAATTGGTGAAATATTTTGAAAATGTACAGTTGAAGAAAAAAGATGAGTTATAAGGTCCGAATGAGGTATTTTCTCAGAGACAATCCCCTTTTTTTACTGTTTTGTAATAAGACACCGTCAGGATAGACAACAGGCAAAACTGAAGGACTCTGATCTGTGTTATAAACTGATCTCCTCAGGTTATAAAACAAAACGCAGTCCAACAGACGCACAAACTAAAGGGAGGTCTGACTCTTCATTCTTTTTTGTTGACTTTAAATAAACTGATACCACTCCTCCCAGATTTCAAGGCTCCGAAAATTGTTTGTGCATGTGCTTATCCCAGATCTAATCAGGGACCACTTGAACGTGAAGAGCAGGTCATGCTAATCTGCTTCAGATGAGTATTGCAATTTGTATGTGCTGCGGGAGTATGGGTGGACTGACGTCGGCAGACCTCCTAGGTTCTGCTAAACCTGCTTCTCATCCAGGCCTTCTCTCCTCTGGTAGTCCGAGAAGCAACAGCATTACTTGATCTTTCTTTCTTTCTCTCGCTTACTCCATCCTTTTCACCATTTCTTCATCTCTGTCTCTTTTACTCTCTGTCTCGCTCTTTCTCTTCTCTCTTTCTCTATCACCCACTCTTCATCCATCTTTCTCTCTCTCTCTCTTTCTCTCTCTCTGTATCCCTCTCTCTTCAGCGCCCTCTCTCCTGCTGCAGGAGAAGCGAGGAGGTCAGGGTCAGTAGTGAGTGTGTGTGTGGCCTCCAGAGCTCACCTCTTCATCCCTCTGCATACCTGCCAGCTTGCGAGCAGGTACTCCCCTAAACCTGCCCCTAACATCTACCCTCTGTGAAAACAGACCAGGAGGGGAGAGCAGAGGGGCGCTGTAATACAGCAGGGGGGGGGGAGGAGGGGGAGGAGGAGGGATGCTTTGTGGGTGGGAAGAGAAACAAGCCTTTCAATGTGTTGTGTTGCAGTTTGCTGCAGAGATCTTCATTTGATCCACATGCGAGTTGGACGTAAACATTCTGCGGGGCTAAGAAGCGGGCGGTGGTGTCAGGCTTCCCTGCTGCGCACCACTAAAACCTCACTGCATGACGGATGGCTGAAACAAAAACTCACTGCGGCCAGGGATTCTCCTCACAGAAATCTGTACGTATCTGAGGAGAGGAGAAGTTGTGAGGTACATGAGAGAAAGGCCAGCCATAAAGGGATTTCAAAGTCTACGCTGAAAACACCATGCTCCCTGTTACCTTTCCTCACAATATGAAATCAGATTCTTCATGAACTTGCTGTTCCCCAGAAACACATCTGTTCTCTTCATCCCTCTTCTGGCTTCCAGTCTAGCGCCGTACAATAACACCTCACACAGCCCAGGGCACCAGAAACACACAGCCCAGGGCACCAGAAACACACGGCCCAGGGCACCAGAAACACACAGCCCAGGGAACCAGAAACACACGGCCCAGGGCACCAGAAACACACAGCGCTGGAGAAAACTGTTGTGAAGAGACTGGAAGTGAAACAGCACAACACCAATTGTGTGTGAGAATGTAATTTCCTGATTTTCTCAACAACAACAACATCATAGTTCATCTATAAATACCTGTCCGACTATCTATTCCCATCAAAATTGCTGACTTGGGCACTGGCAAATAAAATAATTTGATGTGCTTACTTTGAGATATTAAGTGTTAAGGTGCACTCGGGGATAGTGGAAGTTCAGGAAAAATACAAATCTGAGACATGGGGTTAAAAGCAATGCAAAAAGAGCATGTTTTTATTTTCCCCACTAATCATTGCGAGGGACGAACCCCATCTTTGAATTCCAAAAGCAACAGGAAGAACTGATTGGGTTTCAAAGGATGTTGGTGGAAGTTTGCGGTCATAACAGCAATCTGAAATACCCAATTTTGACCATAAAATAAATTTTAAAATAGTTCACTGAACCACATTTCACATATTGTTATGGTGACATGAACTTTCTATATTTTGTTATGGCAAGATTATATAGTCATGCATGAAAATCGAATAGTTTGGGTCAGGGGGAGAATGGATATACACAAATTTAAACTAAACAAATTGTTCATCACTATACTAGGAAGCAAACGCATGTGCCTCCTTCTGCTGTTGCCTTGTACACCACAAACTCTTATAACACTATAAACTCTTATAACACTATAAACTCTTATAACACTATAAACTCTTAAAACACCACCTCCCCCAACCTAACCCTCCCTCTCCTCCTCTTTCCATCCACAACAGTCAATCTGCATTCTACAATCTCATTGTCTAAACCTAACCCTAATATCTTCATGTTCTGTACACATCATCACTTTTCACTATAGAGGTGAGCTGTGGTTCGAAACAAACAGCCTCTGTCTGTAGTTACATTTACATTAAATTTAGTCATTTAGCAGACGCTCTTATCCAGAGCGACTTACAGTAGGTACAGGGACATTCCCCCGAGGCAAGTAGGGTGAAGTGCCTTGCCCAAGGACACAACGTCATTTTGTACAGCTGGGAATCGAACCGGCAACCTTCTGATTACTAGCCCGACTCCCTAACCACTCAGCCATCTGACCCCCTAAAGTTGCCTCAGGAGTGAGCTGCAGATCCAGACTCCTCAAGATAAAGTACACCCTCATCCTCCGTTCAGGTCTAACTAAATGATCCCAACAAGAGCCAAATAAAACAACACTTCTCTGCTAAAAGACATGAGAGGCTAGCAGAAGCCGTTGAGGATTAGGATTTCATAGGGGAGAGAAAATGCTAAATTTAAAATGAACTGAGTCTTCATTGTAGACCAGAGTGCACGTCCCGTATTTTCCAGCCACTGTGGTCCTTGAAAGTAAACTTTATTTCCTCACATGACCAGCGTTTCCATAAAGAGCTCCACACCCCATGGTTCAATGTTAGAACAAACATTTATTTCAAATCTTGCTGTGTTTACAAACAAGCTGTGATGGAGGGTAATGACAGAATTAGTCGGTCGTACAGCCTGGCACAACGTTGTTTTCTCCTTTAGGAGTCCAACTGTACAATCTAACATAAACACATACACAGCTGGAACTCGGTGTATTTGGATAATCGACATGGGATTGACCCTGTTGACAAAAAGGACATTCAAGGACAATGTTTTACCCCAGTTATCCCTGGAGTCTGGTGCGAGGGTCCAGTGTCCCGATAGCCTGGGTTAACCCATTAAGCTTAAGCCTGGACTTACTTCAGGCAAGGTTGCTTGGTAGGGGATGGTACAGTATGTCTCTGTGGTATTTCAGTCTTTAACTGCAGATGAAGAGGTTGCAGGTTCAAATCCCCCCCATATGTGTTTTGAATGAAAGAGTCTGATGAATGAATACATTGTAATTATCATCATGTGAGTTTATGTTTTTAACTATCTCCATCAGTCGCTGAGCCAGCTCCAGTACATTAGCCCTGGTGTCATTAGTGGAGATGAGCTGTCAAGAAGGGTTGTGTCATCGGCCTTGGCCGCCCATTAAAGCCTGCTGTATAGTTTTACATGAGGGGCACATTTTACAAACCAGGAAGTCATTAATCAAACTAGTTCCTGTGGCTTCTGGTCCACCAATCGTTCATTTACACTGGCAAAACATTTTACAAACCGGAACTTAAAACCAGTGAGGAGATCAAATATTTAAAAGGGGGTGAGAGAAGTTTACAGTCCATTTGCCATTGTTAGTCTCATTGAATTTGAACATTTGTTGCCTTTGGCATGGAAAGAGTAAATACCAATCATCTTCTGTTGTGTCAGAAAACGATGTGTGTGTACAACAGAGAGGGGAAGTAACCAGATACAAATACTTCATAACTGTACTTAAGTAGATTTTTCTGGTATCTATCTATTTAGAAAAAAAGGTTTGGAAAGGTTGAAAAAATATTTTGGGATTTCTTTTCACTTATAGGTTTGCATCATTGGTGAGTACTCGATGAAGACTCTATGAAACTTTACTGTACTCTATTGTGCTCTGCTCTGCTTACTCTACTCTGTTTTATGCTTCTTTGTTCTCCTCTCTCCTCCCCTTTCACAGAGCGTGAAAAAAAAGTTTGGAAAGGCTGAAAAAATATAGTTGTTTGTGTGTTATTATGGTTGATTGTGTCCTCTGTCATAGCTGCTTTGCAGCCACCATGAAAGTCGTTTTTCTATAAATAGAAAACCTGGGTGTCACGGCTCCTTTCAGGATCTGCTCCATTTCAAAACATCACTTGCAGGTCAGAAGATCAAGATCCCTAACCCAGCTGATCTCACTTGTGTTTGATTCTATCAATCCAGGTCACGTTTGAGTGGTTGTGAAACAGACCGCAAGTTCAAAGAACAGCAAGAGAGATAATCTAAAGACTATCCAGCCTGGTCTGTTTACTTCCTGGAATGGGTTTGGTTGACCACTTGCCCTTTAAAGGGTTTTTGGGTGAACACGTGTGTCCTTGGGTGTTCAGCCAAATGCAGCATTGTGGGATTGCAATAGTAACGTGGTTACAGCTCAACGGTGGAAAATCCGACTGCAGATCAAGCGGTTACAGGTTTGAATCCCCTCCTGTATGTTGCCTTGGATGAAAGACATAAGCATCTGCTAAATTAACACAATTTTATGAATGTTTTTCCAACTCCAAAGTTCCCCCGAGGACGAGGGTAGGCCTGTGTCCTCCCCCCTCCATGACCAGCCTCACGAGCAGGACCGTGTTCTCGTGTCGCCACAGCTCCGAGTCTGAACCTCTGCTCTGTGCTGTCCAGTGATTCATACCCTCTGAAGTAGCGTGGACTCTCAGAGGACACCCCTGCCGAACCAAAAACATTCCTCCTGCGGACAGTGGGAGCGGGACGATCTGCGTTCAATCCGCGTGTTTTCTGCCAAAGAAAAACACAGACCCTCCATCGCTAGTAAGAACCTTAACAGAGGTCATGCAACAATAAAAAGAAAAAGAGGTTTGTTAGACTTTTGGAGACTGTGGAGATGAGTGGATCTGCTGCCTGCAGCTGTGCCTTCTCATGCTCCACCTGTCACTGAAATATTACAGCCCTCAGCTTGTCCTTCGGTTCTGGCAAGCCTGAAGCCCAGACCAGGCCACAGCCATCAAAATAATCACTGAGTACCTTATAATTTAAAGAATTCAACGGTATACATTTCTTGTTTGTATAAACCTGCGGGGCTGCCGTGTCACATGATTAATGTCTGTTCAGAATTCTGACCGTAAAGCAATCACATGACACAACAAAGCTTCAAGAAATGTAAAATTCCTGCACCAAAAAAAAAAAACATCTAAAACTACCCTGTCCATAATTCAGATTGTGGATGATGATTAAGATTCCCTATCTGCCCCGGGTAAGGAGACACCCTCCTTGTTTGAGGGAGAAGGGCAGGGCTGTTAGCAGACGTTGCTGTGTAAGGCTCCTCTCCCTGCTCCCCCAGCAGCTCTCCTGCTATCTGGCTGAGGATCACGCATCTGCTCCTGAACTGCTCCCCAGGCTCGGCTGCAGCCCGGCTCCCTCTCCAAATCTGCTCCGGAGGTTGTGGCCTCGTTGGAATGCGTCCACAAACTCTCTCTCTCTTTCTTTCCTACTCTCACACACACGCTGGCTCTCCACCTCCTCTTTGCACACCCAAACTCTTCCTCTCTTTCTTTCTCTCTCTCTCACTCTCTTTCACTCACTCACTGTCTCTCTCTCACACACACACACACACACACATATAAACACACAAAAACTCATCCTCTGTCTTTCTCTCTCACTCTCGTTCAATCACTCTCACACACACACATTAACACACCCAAACTATTCCTCTCTCTTTCTCTCACTCACACACGCACACACAAACTCACACACACTCTTCCCCTCCTCTCTGCACACACAAACACAGGCCCCCTTCTTACCCAATCCCCCCCCCCGTGAGTTGTCTGAGTTCAATCCTCAATCCCCAAAACACAGAGGGCCATTAAAACCAAGGGCCCCCCAGGGCCCCCCATCTGTAACCCCCCTCCCCCACCACCCCAACCACCACCTCTGACCTTTACTCGGCCTAATTTATCTGCTACCTAAACGAGTTCCAGAGCAGCACGGATGTGGCCTGGACATGCGGGCTAATATACAGCCGTTCGGGGTGCGTGAGGAGGGTCCCACATCGGCTCCCGGAGACGGCCCCGAGGATGTGGCCTGCCAGGGCTCCCCTCTGCAGAGCAGCGCTCCTCTGAGGGGAGACAACAGGCGGACGTTTGTCCCGCACGCTGTCGGCAGGAACGGGAGGTGGGGTGCCCTGGTTACAGGGGTCAACCCTTGTGATGTTACAGGTCAAAGTTCAGTTTGATGAGAAAGATATGCGAGACATGATAGTCCCAGTTATCGCTGAGAGTTTTCTTGTCACAATTAAAGATTGAGAGATACTTTAAGACGTTCTGATTTTTGTAGACCAGTTGAGAGTTGGAAATCGAGGCAGAGGCCTGCTGCAAACTAGGGTCGAATCTTAAGCTGAGATGTGAAACCATAAAAGAACCAGTAAAAGGATTTCAAACAACGGATGTCAGTTGAAGATTTGAGCTAACACACACTCCCTCTTCCAGTGAAGTTTGGTCCCAGACTCGTGACTTGGATTGCATCAACTTTTTGTGTTTCTGTTGTAGATAAGCATCAGGAACAACCAGTGATGTGTTCATCCAGAATTAACATGTGGCCTAGTTTTGGAATGAGTTTCAGTGTCCAGGTTAATGTTAGCACATTAAAGTCCTTGAGTGGAAGTCCTTGAGCTGTTGCACTGAACATGCATGTTCTCCAGTCCAGAAGCATTGATGCGAGACTCCTGAAATAATTAAATGAACTCACAATTAGAGTGGAAGGGACAGAGTGAGTGTGAGGAAAGCCAGAATATGAAACGGATCCAAACAGTTTCATGTGAGGTGTAGCAGATCTATGGACTAAAACCTATTACGTGGTTATAATGAAGGAAGCGAAAAGTCATGAAGCTTTCACATTCAAACCGTAAAATGGAACTGGCTTTGTTTGAAATGCAGTTGCCAGTGACGTGACAAACAAGCATAAAAGCAAAACAGAACACTGAATTGATGAGGAACCCTATGGCATTACTAAACCCTGTCACAACCATGCTATGGCTAACCATAACCATACTGTAGTAGCTGAAAGCTTCACTTTAACCGTAAACGAATGGAGATAACACTAATGTCATAACAATAATGTCATAAAAACAGTTGATTAAGCAGCTGCTTATAGCCAAGCGCTGGACAGGGGGGATTTGAACCTACAACCTCTTGATCTGCAGTCAGATGTTTAGTGTGAGCTAAACTCATCCCACAAGCTAAACCCTACTATCTCTGTCGTAAATAAATGCATATTTTAGCGTCTACATTTTAATTGGGACCTTGATAAACAAGCATTTTGTTTGCTCATGTCATGTTCGATGCCTTTAGTTGGGATCACGGTGATCCTCTACAAAGAAAAACTCCTACTGAGAAACAGAGTCATGAAGGGAACTAATATAAATACAAAACCCAAACACCTCAGTATGGTAGCCTGCTGTATATTTGATCTACTCAACCATCACCACTCCCAGAGTGCCTCAGTGTGACAGCATGAGTTGATGTAAAAACCAGTTTTCTCTCTGTTAGGCTGTAGCCAGGGAGTCCGGCTAGCGCAAGGCCACAGCATGTTCTAATGATGTCATCCTGTCTCCACGCCAACCAGGTCCAGGGAGAGTTCCGTTTGGAATTCTAGATGATGATGCTTATCGGTTCTGGAACCTTCACTGGTGAGTCATTTTCTCACTTCTAGACACATCTTGTTGTGAATCTAACTTTTTTTTCTTCTCATTTCTAAACGTTTTCTTTTAATAAAGATATAAGGAGATATAAACACAAGCCAGCTGAGGTAATTTGTCATTAAGTTGTCAGTTCCATTTAGCTTTCTCATGCAGTTTCATGGAAGACACAACAAAACATAACTGCACCTTATATCATACACACGGTAATATGACTAAATATAAATGTAATAACTTTAGGACCAATGGCATTTTATTTGTTTATATTTTGTGGTAGCCACATCACCTCAGTGTCCATGACTGTTTCAGAGGACCACTTTTGCAGTTAGTTTGAGAAATGATCTGACATAAAACATTCAGTGGTTTGAAAAAGCAGGCACTGTTCTTCAGTGTTTCCGTGACAACTCTGGTATATATTGCTGAGTGGGCCAATAATGTGGCTGTTAAAATGAGAAATGTTTCTGGCTTGTTTGAGTTTGTTGACAAATTACAGATGTTGATTCATTTGTTGGTCAGGAAACTGTACTGTAGAGTGCAAATGTCTGTGGACCATGCAGTGTTGAATCTAAGAAACCAGTCTGTTATCACAAATTAAATAATTGCACCAAGCAACCCGACAGCAAGTCTTACTTCATCATCTACTTGAGAACTGTGTCCAAACTCTCACGGCGTCCCCAGGAGAGCGTTTTGTCGAAGGACAAAAGTACCTTGGGTCTCTCGTCCTGTACACAGATATTTCTCAGCAGTGTTATCGTGTCATGACAAGGTATGCTGGTGTTAGGATGGATTACGCAATACCTCCCATCAGAAAGAGAGAACAGCGAGAACAACGTTTCTGTGTGTGTGTTGTGTGTCTGTGTGTGTGCCGGTGTGTGTTGTGTGTGTGTGTGTGCTTGTGTGTGTTGTGTGTGTGTTTAAGCCTGTGTGCGTTGTGTGTCTGTGTGTGCGTGTGTGTGTGTGTGTGTGCATGTCGTGTGTATGTGTGTTGTGTGCCTGCGTGTGTGTTTGTCTGAAAACACACACACCTCCCAGGACCCTCCAGAGCCAAACTCAGAAGTCTCGGGTCAGAAGCTCGCTGAGGGCAATAAATTGAACGAAAACGGAACCAACTCAAAGGGGAAACTATTCATCCCAGCCCTATAACTCTTCCTGCTCCTTTTCCCCCTATTATATTTTACGTCTAGCCTCGCTGATTGCATTAGCAGGTCCTGACGAAGCCTTGAAAGAACAAAGCCGTCATAGCTGGAAGCAGACCCAGAGCAGGAGGAGGAGCCAGAGATGGGGGAGGAGCCAGAGCAGGGGGAGGAGCCATGGATCTGGAGACACCCTGGGCGGGGCCGGATGGGGGGGTGGGGGTACAGAAGTAGGAGGGGGGAGGGGGGGTCAGAAGGGGTACAGACATAGTCACAGTCACAGACACAGACACACATATAGACAGACAAGCCCAGCACAGACACACAAACACACACACACAGAGAGCCGTGTCACAGCACACAGACAAAGTACAGACATGGCCAGAGGCCAAATATGACATGAGGGGGAGAGAGAGTGAGGAGGGGGAGAGAGAGAAAAGCTGGTCCAAAACAGACTTCAACATCACAGTAGTCACTCGTGCACCTAAATCATCAGGAAAGGCCCGCTACCAAAGTCAGGAGATTATTCACATTTACATTTAGTCATTTAGAAGACGCTCTTATCCAGAGCGATTTACAGTAAGTACAGGGACATTCTCCCCGAAGCAAGTAGGGTGAAGTGCCTTGCCCAAGGACACAACGTCATTTGGCACGGCTGGGAATCGAACTGGCAACCTTCAGATTACTAGCCCGACTCCCTCACCGCTCAGCCATCTGACTCCCTAACATTATTCTCAGATCTCAGATATCTCAGATTATGAGATGACTGTCTCACAGCAACGGAACACTGAGGTCATGTACGAATGCCACGGAACTAAAAGCATTATACTGTATAGTTATGGCCTCAGCAGCCTTAATTGATTATGATATAATGAACTAGATTGATTACATTATTGATTACAGACTCAACACTTCTCTATCCAAAGCAAATGTTGCATAGTTCATGGCAGCTGAGATGTGGTTACTCTGCACTGTGTCTGGTAAACACAGACCGTTCCCTGACCTGATCATCGAAATACAGTTGTAACTTCGCACTTCTCTTCCTTGATTTTCTGATGCACTTTCTACATGTGCTATTATCTTGTCACTTTGGATAAAAGGGTCTGCTAAATGAATAAAACGTCAAATGTCATAGTGGTTTGGCGTGGTAAAAGCTTCCTGTCTGTGGGATGTTTCGTCTTTGGAGGTGAGATCTATTATATAATTGAAATCTCATTTCCCAGTGACCTTGTCACAACAATGCATCCTTCTTTATCTTATTCATCCCTAATGGCATAAATCCTTGCTAACACTGCACAACGTAGCATACCGAGGCTGTGTTTGGTGCATATCCAGGTCTCATATTCATGTACTTCCAGACTGTTTGAGCTGTCAGCTAAACTCATTCCCCGCTCAAGTAACAAGCCTAGCCAACAAATGCATCTCCAGATTTGTTTAGATTTTATTCGGATCTGCAGACATCGTTTCAGGTAAGCCTCCATCTCACCATGTAGAAAGGGTCAGAACTGTCTCAGGATTCTGATGCATATCCCAAGCGCACAGCGTACACTAGGATGCTGTTTGCACGAATCTGTGTTCCAGGCAGATTTAGAACCGCATCCTGTTTCTCAGGAAAGCTACGTTTCCATCTTTAGGACCCCTTAATAATGAATAATACGCTGTTCGTTCTAAATACGTCGTCTTCATGTTTAATGCTGAAATCCGGGATAAATCCAAATCTCTTCGGGCCTTTATATGTACCATCAGCATATTCCTTTATGACCAAAAGTATCCGATTCTAAAGTTTAAATTAGGCATCGGGGTGGGAAGCATGCCTAACTCTCCTAGCATCAGCGGTCTTAGCACCAACATGTGGCATTTACTGGGTCATTTCACAGAGGAGCTACGAGCCAGTCAACACAATCACAGACACGTGAGCAGATCCACACCGGTGAGCTCATGTTTAAACGTGTCCAAAGTAGCAGGGGTAATTGTATGACTGAAGCAGCGACGTGGGACCTGTGCCTGGAGACCATACTTTTCAAATCTCTAAATCCGGGATGAAATGTTCTGGCTGGGGAGGCTACTGTGAATAAGTGCCAGATCACACCCAGGCCGGGGCTGTGATTAGGCTTGGCAGCTGCAGAAAGGAGGCTTCTGGCTCATCCAGAGCTGAAAGGCCGTTTGCTCCAAGGAGGACGTATCACTCCGCCTGACTCTGTGTCTGAGGAATAACACTCAGAGATTTATTTCAACTGCTGCTTTTTTATTTGACATACAGCGTTTTGTCTTTAAGGACCAGTCTTGCTTTGAATCATTTTTATTCGAGTATTCAGAAGGCGTCTTCAGGGGAGGGCCATTTTGGTTTGTGTTCAGGCTGCAGTACTGTTCATGCTAGGGTTCTGATTGGCTAAGGTTTATATGGTTCTGATTGGATCTAGTGTAATTGCATGTCCAATCAAGCTCGTCTGAGGCTCATCCACGACCCTGATGGCCTTCCAAGCCTCCAGTCAGCCCCAAGGTTGCAGAAGCCTATCGGCCTCCTGTCTCCACCTCGGTTCATAAAGGACTCAGACAAGGTCACTCTCCACGGGGGGGGGAAGCTACCAAACCATCTGTCCATGGAAGAGGAAACAGTTTCATCCAGCTGGATGGAGCTACCGCTCTGAAAACATATTTTCACACCAGCTCTCTTTCATATCATCTCTTTATTAGAGACTATAGCCACCAAAACCCACGTTGTAAAAAACCCAAGCAGACGCTGATCCAGTAAAGTCCAGGTGAAGCCAATGCATCCAGGACAGCCATCAGCGCCTGTCTGCTGGCATCCCTGGAGAACTGTGACCGGGTCTGGCCAGAAGCAAGGACTCAGACGGATAGCCAGCCTGTTTGTGATTCAGTGGATGACAGGAGAGGTGATGACAGCTCCGTTTTGGCACACACACATTCCCGTCAGCTCCATCTTTCACAGCCAATCTCAACACTGCATCTGACCTGGAGAGTTTCAAATGTGTATTCCCTGCGATCCACAACACTAATGTAGGAATAATTGATGAGGTATAAAAAAAAAAATATCCACGTTGGACGTTTTTTTGTCTGGTGGTATTTTATGCAGGATTGTTCTGCCTCACTTTCATTTTGATGAATTTTACGTTCCCACAACTGTATTTGTCCCATTTAGAGGTTTCAACAGCAATACTTTATTCTCCGTGAAGGCCTTGAGGCCACGGCTGGGAACTTCAAAGGCAAAGCGAAGGCAAAGCTGACATTCAGAAAGGAAGACCGAGGACTGCGAAATGAAACCTGCAGAGATGCTTAGCGAGGGAGTCCAAATCAAACAGACACTTTGCCAGTCCCTCGGCCAGGGAGCCCCATCCATCACGCTGCTGGGCCATTATTATTAGCCTGCAGTTGACATCTGATTCCCGAGGTGCAAGGTGGAGGGTTGGAGCTGCAGCCAGGGAGAGGACGTGAAGAGGGGGGCGTCCGATCGGCGTGTGACTGGGTCTGGGTGGGTGTCAGCAGAGAAGCGATTTCACCCTCTGTCCAACAGGCTGGGGTCCAGAAGAGGGGGAAGGGATCTCTATATTCATCCAGGCGTTTTCTTGTGTGCTAATATTGTGGTTTTCCGTATTCTTCTCAAGCCACCAAGAGAATATGGGCCTGGATGTTGGAAAGTATTTTTGTTTTCGGAGAGAGTCCGCCCATCATTATCTCACATTCAACCTATACTTTCCATAGACGCAGACAGGATCATGTTATTTGGGTGGGTATATCTCAGCGGTAGTGCAATTCGGGTACAAGTCCCCTCTGTGTGTCACTTTGGATAAAACTGTTACCTAAAGGAAAACATCATTATTGGTATTATTCTGATGGAGTGAGGGAGTGTGGAGAGCTCTCCAAGGCTGGGAGATGAACCCTGATTGGCTGGATGATAAAACAACATGTGGATTGATTCTCTCTCCTGGTTCACTGGCTTCATCCCAGACCTTGACTTCCAGAAAGAAGTCCAGAAAGTTCCAGAATGCTCTGAGCTTGAGGGTCCAAATGCAGACTCACTAACAGCTGCACACACACAAACACACCTCACAAATGTGTAAATGCACACTTAACACGCATACATTTGCGACCAACGTGTATTTTTTGAGTGCCAAAAATCTCCCTGCTTATGAATTTCAGGTCACGGGGGCAAGACAGACTCATTATCAGGTGCTTGCACACAGAGCGTGCACACACACAGCGCTCTCAGAGCCCACACGCACAGCGCTCACACACCACGCATACACTCAGACCTGTGCACACCGAGGTCCTCCTGTACGGAGACACACACGGTAACTGTTCTTCCTCAAGTAGTCATGGTGGCCATGTGTGAATGAGGTCATTACCCCATCGCTTTCTGCTGTGGTGTCGCAGCACGCCCCATCCACCTCTTCACACAAACTCTTCCAAGTGCATGTGGTTGTCTGGGCGACACTCTCCCTCCGCAAAAGCAAGAGGGAGTTGGGATGTGTTCAGGGAGAGGATGTTGGTGGGGGGGGGGGGGGGGGGGTACGATCCCAGCTGCAACAGATCAGAGCTCCCTCTCTGAGAAGTCTCTTATTTTTTGAGTTTTATTGCCTCGGAGGAGTCGTGTGACGAGGAGCGAGTTGTGCTGTTCTGCTGACCACAGAGCTAGAAGATCAGAGAACAGGTTCCTCTCTCGGTTGTCCTGGAACAGGGAGGACATCAATCTCAGCGGACCCTCTCTCTGAAGGCCTTCACTGATCAAAATGTACACCTCTGACTCTAGTGGTAAAGGTGAAAGGTTAAACAGTAAATTAATTGATCAGGCTACCAGAGCAACACACAGGAGGAGGGGGGATTTGAACCTACAACCTCTTGATTTACAGTCAATTGCTCTACCGTTGAGGTATACCAATCCATAATAGGCAGTAGGTGTGTCAGTACAGAGTGAATACACACTCTCTCAACGCTCTCAGAACCAGATGACTTCCCTCCAGGCCTGGCCAGCTTGGTTTAGCTCAGTTGAGCAGAGGAAGAAGAGCATGCTTCGCACTGCCACGCATGGGACCTGCCACGCATGGGACCTGCCACGCATGGGACCTGCCAGGCATGGAACCTGCCATGCATGGGACCTGCCAGGCATGGAACCTGCCATGCATGGGACCTGCCAGGCATGGAACCTGCCATGCATGGGACCTGCCAGGCATGGAACCTGCCATGCATGGGACCTGCCAGGCATGGAACCTGCCATGCATGGGACCTGCCAGGCATGGAACCTGCCATGCATGGGACCTGCCAGGCATGGGACCTGCCAGGCATGGAACCTGCCACGCATGGAACCTGGGAAGCTCAGCCGTGCCTCTCTTCTCTTTTCCTCCCCTTCTCTCCTCTCCTCTCTTCTCTTTTCCTCTCCTCCTCTCTTCTCCCTTCTCTTCTCTCCTCTCTTCTCTCCTTCTCCCCTCTCTTCTCTCCTTCTCTTATCTTATCCTCCCCTTCTCCCCTCTCCTCTCTTCTCTTTTCCTCTCCTCCTCTCTTCTCCCTTCTCTTCTCTCCTCTCTTCTCTCCTTCTCCCCTCTCTTCTCTCCTTCTCTTCTCTCCTCTCTTCTCTTATCCTCCTCTCTTCTCTCCTCCTCTCTTCTCTTCTCTCCTGTCTTCTAAACCCAAGCTTCACTTCAGGCTCCATGTGGGACAGATTGAGCTGTGACCACAGCTTCTCTCCTGTCCAGAATCCGGCTTGGAGAAATCACCCTCTTCACGGTTTGTTAGGCCCACACAACAACAGACCAGGCTCTGATTTACACAGCAAGGACAACGCTGGGTTTACTGAGGCTGAGCGTTAACCTCAATCAGAAGTCGAAAGGCAAAGGATGTCTTCTTGTAGCCATTCAGTTGTGGTGTGATACATGAATTATTGTGGTTCTCCTTCTGAATCTGTCCAGCAATATGATACTGTAATCATTCATCATTACTCTGTCATGCAGTCCAAATACACCTTTGAATGTTCAACTTTGTTTTTTCTGTCTCACTTGTTTTAGTTTGGTAGTAGTTCCAGTTAGGGTCAGTGGAATGAAAGGATGGCGTCCATCTTGAGAAGTAAAGATCTTGAGCAGGACTGTTTGGACTGCCCTATATCCCAACAGCAACTCCACCTGCATTACACAAATTTCTCTTCAATGTCACACTGCTACAAAGGCAACCCATCTTCCCGGCCTTTCAGGGAACCACCGTCGGCCTGGATGAGGACAGAAAAGCAAAGAGACCTCCCTGGCGTTTGGCAAGACAGAAGGCAGGCAAAGCCTGATGATGAAACATGAGAGACTAGCCAGGTCTCCAGCTGCTGGTCAGATCTCGCCAGGGACTCTCCTCAATCCATGTTGGTGAGGAGAGGTCTATGTTCATGTAGTAAGCTAAGCTCCATGTTCATATAGAAAGCTCCTGCAGGTGTAGGGAAGAGTACCTGGACTCCATCAAGGTAACCAGAGATGGCAGGATCAAGTGACTGTCAAGCAGGCCTGGGATGAACTACCCTCTCCTGACCACAGCTGCTGTGGTTCCCTGCAACCTCACACTAAAACTAAGAGAGATATTTATTGTGTCCAAGATGAGCATCCCGCTGAAAACTTCCTGTTCAATATATATATTGTCGAGCAAGGAGCCAGAACATCGCCCTAATAACCTTCCAGTCCTAGCATCGTATATCAGTGCTGATAGCAGGTAGTGGGAGTCATGACTTCACCGATCATGATTAGGATGTGCCCCTAGGGAGACTGTTTCCTAGAGCACTCGAAGACGTTGCTGCATTTCAGCTCCTCCATTACACCTCTCACATCAATTTATGACTCACAGTTTTCCACAGCCTCTTGTTCCAACCCCAAACACACACAGGATTTTTCACTACCCCGAGGAACTGACTTGCAAATCATGACCACACATACCCCTTTTCCAACAAGACACTTTGAGGGCTGGTTCGGAGACGGTGCCCAATCTAACCCTAACCCCAAACCTAACCCTAACCCTGACCCTAACCCTAATCTAACCCTAACCCTGCTACCACACCTAACCCTAATCTAACCCGAACCCTGACCCCATACCTAACCCGAACCCTTCTTTGTATTTCAACAGCAAGAGAACCCACCTCCAGCCAGGAAAACTGGTTCCAGAGCAGCGCCAACTCTTAGCTGGTCTAGAACCGTTTTAGTGTCACCTGGGTATGGTTCAGCGGCAGAGCATGTGACTGCAGATCGAGAGGTGCTCAGGTTCAAATCCCTATGGATAAAAGCATCTGCTTAATGACTGCATTATTTATTATCAATGTAAACCAAATAATCAGGAAGCGATGATCAGGAAGTAAGTTCTAAACGACCTCTCCCCTAGCTGCTTGTGTTCTACTGCTGTGACCCTGTGACCCCAGGAGTAGAGGGCACCATAAAAGCGACAAATGTGAAACTATATATCACACTTCAGAGCAAGAGTGGTGTTAACCTTGGAAAGCCGTGGAGCAGGAGGCTGGCCCTGACTTATTTGCTTTGGGAGAACAGAGAGACCTACCGACTTTCCAAACTTACATCTCAGCCATGGTCTTCCTCTCACAGTTTCAGACGGGTACTGCTACTTAAGAGATACGAACAACAAAGTGGACACATCCAGCACATTGAAAAAGGTTTTGCTCTGCAACTTCTAAGATACATTCCACTTACCTTCCTGGTATCAAGCTGGGTGACACTTCCTGGTGGCTTTTACATCTCACACAAGCTTTAATTACTCATTCATGCAATCTGAAACTGGAAACCTTCTAAGGGTGTTTTGAATAATTAGGTGCCCCTTTAATTGAATTGAATGAAAACCAAGAAGAGTGTCCTTCTTTGTAAGTGTCCTGTTTTCAAAAGACAAGCATCTGACATCACGGTCATCTGTCTCGCAGCGACGGCTGTGATGTGGGGTGCCCCCTTTCACGGCAGTTATTGTAAACATATTGATCTGATTATAACGTTTGCAGTCATAATGGATTGTGTTCAAGCAAATTCACCTCCAGATTGTTTTAGGCCCTAAGCACTGTTTTTCTTAAACAATCAATTTCCTAAGTGGCTGCGTGGGATTAACTAGAAGACTGCTCCCGCCTCCTTCCTGGCTCCTAGTGTCTTGCTTATTTGGTCGTTCTCCTCTTTGTTTCAATTCTCTGTTTGTGAAGTGCAAATATTTTGTTACTGTACTTAAGTAGATTATTCTGTTATCAGTATTTTACTTCACTATACATTTTTCTGACTACTTTTTACTTTCACTCCTTAGATTTTGTACACAAATATCTGTACTTTCTATATGTTACATTTTCAAGCCAGGCTCTTTACTTTAGTTTTAATATGTATTTGGGTGGTATAATCAATATAATTTCTTCTATCAGCACAACAAATGTAAACTAGTCAACGAAGTTACCATGGAGCAAGGCAGAAGGCAACAAGATGAATATTTCCCCCAAAAAGTTTCAAAATAAAAGTTTGAGAAAAAAGATGAGAACTTGATGAGGACTCACCATCTCTGACCAACCCTAACTCTCATCCTTCAACATGGATAGGATGAGGTGTAGTGGCAGGGTCAGAGTTAGGATTAGGATCACAGCTACTATACTCTGCTGTACTCTAGTAGGACTCTGCTCTGCTTTAATCTTCTTTAGGCTTCTCTGTTCTCTTCCCTCTTCTCATCTCTCCTCTCATGTCCTCTCCTTTCACTGTGTGAAAAAAGTTTTGTAAAAAGTTTTGAAAGGTTAAAAAAAAGAGATACATATTTGAAAAAAAGGTTAGAAAGGGAAAAAAAAAAAAGGGAAAAAAACGAAATGTAAAAAATAATAATTGTACTCTGCTTTAATCTACTCTGTTTTAGGTTTCTCTGTTCTCCTTTCCCCTCGACCACCACCACAACATTAATAGACAAACATGGAATTTCCCGAAATATCCCTATCAGCAGTTGAACACACGTTGCACATTAAATATTTTCTTGCTACGCCACAGCCCCAATACCATCTGGGAGAATTCTGCACATGTAATCAGGTTAATAAGGAGGCTGTTTGGCCCCCTGTCTAAACGAGCCTCCTGCTGGACAAGGGGAACACAGGAACACCCTCCGTGTATTTTTGGAGGAAGCTCTGAGAAAAATGTCAGAGATTACAGAACTTTGGTTAACAACCAGTGGGTTCAGACAAACCAAACAAAAATAGAGGAGCGACCTGAAAAAAAAATTGCCTGGAAACGAATTTCCTTGCTAGAAAAATTGCTCAATTACTCTGGAGGTCCCTGCTCCTGTAGAAATGTAAAATAAATAATAATAGTAGTTCAGTTGGGCAGTTGTGCACACTGTGGAACAACTGGGTATGTATTGGCTCTCGTTAATAACTCCAGAATTGTACCAATTCCACTAATGGACAACATTACCGTTTTTATGAATGTTCAGCCTCATTTGACTCTGTTTCTTGGACATTGATGTTGATGTTTTGTAGGCTTGAGCCACATGGACGAAATGAAGAAAGACCATTCAGATTTTCCCAATCTAAATGTGTCCATTCTTCCACGCTTGTCTCATGTTTGCAGACAGAACACCAGAATAATTCATCACCTCCTACAGTTGGTTCACATATTTACTGGGCCAAGGACAAATAATCCAGATCACACTAGGTCTGAGGCATCTGTTGAAGGAAGGGAGTTTGAAAGGAAGACTACAGTACAGCAAGGAAACAGGTATTCAAATCCCTGGTTCAAATCCCCCTCTATACATTGCTATGGATGAAACTGTCTGATGAGTGAATACATTACCTCGCGACAAGCTGCCACTCCATGTTGACGATAACAAACAAGCCTTCACCTGACCGCTTTCTTCCACATCACATTAAATAGGACTGCATTGTTTTAGTGTTCAGTCATAAAACTCCATATTGCATCGAGAATTTATATTTTAGCCGTTCTTTGGAATAATTGTTTCCATACTCTCAGTCCCTCTGGTTAATATCGGACCATGTTGTTTATTGCTCCAGAAGCTAGAGAGAATGTTTCTTGGTAAGAAAACAGAGTGTGTTGGTTGGGGTTCACATTCTGCTGCCATGAGTGGTTTAGGACTATTAGGCGGCGTGCAGGTTTCTGTCTGAGGGACACTGGTTGCGCGGGGACCGTGTCTGCACTTTTACGGCCATGTTGTTTTTTCCCCTGCAGCTGCCATGACTTGGATAGAAGCACAGCCAATGATGTTTGCTGACACATTAAGATTTGGCCTTTACTCCTTTTTACATGATGAAACCTTCCAAAACTGAACCACGATGACCAAACATGGGTTTCTCGTGTCTGAAGTTAAACGGACAAATAAAGTTATTTGAGGTGGGCGGAAATGGCTTGCTGGTTTCTTCATCAAACATACCAGAAGATGGAATATTGTTTGCCTTTCTTTGCTGAGAGACACTCTGCACGATATCCTTCAGTTCTCCTAGCTTCCAACTTCCATTCCATCCGGTACAATAATACCACTGAAATTCATCTGTGCCCCAAAGCGTTCCAAGTGTTGTAAAATGTGAGACTTTCCCTCGGGTTTCACACGTAGTCTCCAATGGAAACGTTTAAAAGAGGAAAGGGCCACCCGGGATTCACTACAGTCTCACACACACACACACACATGCCTGCACATCCACACACACACACACACACATGCCTGCACATGCACACACGCACACACACACACACACACATGCCTGCACATCCACACACACACACACACACACATGCCTGCACATGCACACACACACACACACACACACACACATGCCTGCACATGCACACACACACGCACACACACACGCTTCACCTTTCTTCCCTACAGACGGAGGAGGCATGTTCACTGTCATGGTGATTATACTCTCCGTGGCTTTACAGCAGAGCTTACTTGCTGTTATTATTGGACATGGGGATATATATTTGTCATGTCACAGCTTGGTGTGAACGTTTCATTGTTTCCCAACATAGGGTTTGGTCCAGCCACACTTTTACTACCCTTGTTCAGACTGCGTCACCAACAGAGTTTGAGTTGTGAACCTTGATTTATCCGGATATGTTTGATAGCCAACAGAATGTTATTAAAACAGGATGTGAACTGTACGTGTGTGTGGTACTGTACGCATGAACCAAGTTTCCCCGTCACATCCAACCTGGACATCCCTGTGACACTGGACAGAGGGGGGGAGACGGAGGGAGGAGACGGAGGGTGGAGGGTTGGTAGGGTGGGTTGGAGGGGGTGTAGTGGGGAGGTTGGTGGAGGGTTGGTAGTGTGGGTTGGAGGGGGTGTGGTGGGGATGCTGGTGGAGGGTTGGTAGGGTGGGTTGGAGGGGGTGTAGTGGGGAGGTTGGTGGAGGGTTGGTAGGGTGGGTTGGAGGGGGTGTAGTGGGGAGGTTGGTGGAGGGTTGGTAGGGTGGGTTGGAGGGGGTGTGGTGGGGATGCTGGTGGAGGGTTGGTAGGGGGGCAGGTGAGGGGGTCATGGGGGGCTGGTGGAGGGTTGGTAGGGGGGCAGGTGAGGGGGTCATGGGGGGCTGGTGGGGGGTTGGTAGGGGGGCAGGTGAGGGGGTCATGGGGGGCTGGTGGGGGGTTGGTAGGGGGGCAGGTGAGGGGGTCATGGGGGGCTGGTGGGGAGGAGGGCCTCCTCCCATGTGAGACAGGGAGGAGGCCCGGGGCACTGAGGAAGACATCAGAGCCCGGACCAGCCAGGCTGTGACAAGACAACAGGCGTGTGTGGTTCAGACTGATCACCAGTCAATGTACCCTCACAGTGGAAAGCCCAACTTCTCCCCATGTGTCTACAGCGATCCGCCATGCAGAGAGGTCGCCATGGTTACCGGGTGTTTTTGTACGTCTGGGTTTGGAGATCCCCCCCTTTTAAACACCAGGCCGACTCCTCCTCCTTTTACTGGTGGTGCCGATGTCAACCGAACCCCCTTGACACCAATTCATAAAAGTTAATTGAGAATAATATACCTGTTGAGAAAACACTCTTTTTAGAATATGAAATAAAAAAACAAATTTCAACCTAAATATAGAGGGTTTGAAATCACGGCATGCCACAAAGAAAATACACCAGGGTTTTAGATGAATAGTTATTTTTTTTATAACTTAGCTTTGAATAGGTTGTTTCTCTTTGGGGAGTTTGTGGTTTTCTACAGTTGGTTCTGGGCTCCTAGTAAGTTGAATGGATACAGAGAAGCAGACATTTACAGTATCAGTAGTTCAGAGGTTGTCCATGTTACTAAAGCAGAGGCACTTCTAAAGAACATGTACCTCAGTGGAGTTCAGAACACAACACCTGGGACAAGAACCGTTCTGTTCACAGAAGCACATCCGTCCATGTCTTCAATTCACCTCCAGCCTCTCCAGGCCTTCCAGGCGAGGGGCTGCTTAATGTCACCCATCCTCAACCCACCCTGACAGGACGCCAGAGGGGACAGCAGCGGGCTGGTCCGGGGGCCAGCCCCAGGCAGAGGGTCTGCTGTGGAGCTTTGCTAAGGTCAGCACATACACACCCGAGAGGGCAGGCACTGAGGGAGAGCCAGCCAGGGTTAAGATGTGTAGCTTACAGGAACTAACATCTGCCTCATCTCCTGCTTTTCCTCTCCGCTGCCTCCTGTGTCTGGTCATGGGGTGGGAGCGGGATTTCCACCGCCGACAGCTGGACTGCGTTAGCTCCTGACGACAGGGAGCCAGGGAGACACGGATGGCTCAGTCCTCCTGGCCTTCGTCTGCGTGGCACAGACAATGGGCAGACAGTGCTACACACACACACATACACTCTCACACGCACACATATATGCACACACATGCACACTCACGTACACAGGCACACACGTATACACACAGGCATACTTGTGTACAGACATACACCCACACACATATTCACACACACACTCACACACACACACATACATATACACACGCAAGCACTGGGACACATTATATAAATAAATGCACAGGCCCGTGCTGTCTCCAGCCTCTGTTTAACTGCATACATACTTCTCATATTGTTACTATGGTCACTGTGCCACAAAGTGAATTTGCGCCCCTAATTGGTTTATTCAAAACATACTTCTCTGATTCCACGTGAGGCCATGGGAGCGAGAAGTTGGAGAACTCCATTTTTCTGAGACACAAAATAAACTGAGAATGGTGAAATGAGACAACAACTACATCCAGAGGATCGATTGACTCAGAGCCCAAGAGTAGTTCAACGTGGATGGTTTTGCGTGTGTTTAAAGGGGTTATGGGTGACGTCGTCCGTACTGTGGGGCAGGAGACGAGGCACTGAAGGCAGTTTTCCTGGACTGGAGGAGCAGGGCAGCGGGCTTGTCGGACCATCCCTTCCTCCAGGTTACCGTGTGAGGCAGCCCTCCAGGTCTACCGTGTGAGGCAGCCCTCCAGGTCTACCGTGTGAGGCAGCCCTCCAGGTCTACCATGTGAGTCAGCCCTCCAGGTCTACCGTGTGAGGCAGCCCTCCTCCAGGTCTACCGTGTGAGGCAGCCCTCCAGGTCTACCGTGTGAGGCAGCCCTCCAGGTCTACCGTGTGAGGAAGGCCTCCAGGTCTACCATGTGAGGCAGCCCTCCAGGTCTACCGTGTGAGGCAGCCCTCCAGGTCTACCGTGTGAGGCAGCCCTCCAGGTCTACCGTGTGAGGCAGCCCTCCAGGTCTACCGTGTGAGGCAGCCCTCCAGGTCTACCATGTGAGGCAGCCCTCCAGGCTACCGTGTGAGGCAGCCCTCCAGGTCTACCATGTGAGGCAGCCCTCCAGGCTACCGTGTGAGGCAGCCCTCCAGGTCTACCATGTGAGGCAGCCCTCCAGGCTACCGTGTGAGGCAGCCCTCCAGGTCTACCATGTGAGGCAGCCCTCCAGGCTACTGTGTGAGGAAGCCCCCCAGGCTACCGTGTGAGGCAGCCCTCCAGGCTACCGTGTGAGGCAGCAGCCACAGGAGAAGGGAGGCAGCCATGGACAGACTGACGTGCTGAAAGCCGTAGACAGGTGGAAAACACTGAAATAACATTACACCAGGGTTTAGGGAGAGGCAGTGTGTGTGACAGAAGCTGTGCATGAGAGAGAGAGAGAGAGAGACAGAGAGAGAGAGAGAGAGAGAGAGAGAGAGAGAGAGAGAGAGAGAGAGAGAGAGAGAGAGAGAGAGACAGAGACAGGGAGAGAGAGACAGAGAGACAGAGAGACAGAGAGAGGGAGAGCAAGCTTGGATGTCCTAGCATGGCCCACTTTCCTCCCTGCTCCCTGCTGTTCTGGCCCCTTCAGGGCTGATTGTCTCTTCTTACCACCTGGGTTTGACCTCAACAGACTGGTGCCTGCACATGCACACAGCTGACAAGATATTTAGCCAAAAAGCATCACTTTTTATAGTGTTGAGAGCCGGGCGCAAACAATTTTAGCATTAGTCATTAGAAATGTAGTGAAAAGAGTATTTTTAAAACACATTTTTCATCCATAATCTCGAATCTGCTTTTCAAATTTGTCAAGATGTCCATGTAGAATGTACGCTTCCTGGATTTTTATGTGCAGATAAAAGAGAACCAGGGGTTATCGCAAACTCTGCAGACATTCCAGTTTAGCGTGGTGTGCGGAGTGAAGCTCGCTAATTGAAGACAGATTTGAGAGATGTCTTGCTCTTTGCCAAACACTTTCCCCCAGCACCTCAACGCAAGAGCAAGAAGGACCTCTACTGGTGGAGAGAGACACAGTTTTTCTACTGACTGACGAGATTGAATCTGTTGGATCCACAGACTTCCGAGGCCAACAGGCCCATGTTTTACCTGAAAGAACATGTGTAAGCTTAAGACGAGCAAGATGCCTCCTGTCAGCTGCTGATTTTCAAACTCCTGAAACTCGGAAGTGGGCTGTTTTGTAGCCCTTTTAGATTTTTACGGTGAACATGGTTCACTTTGGAAGCTTTCAGCACATGCCGTTTCTTATCGGGGCTTCCCGTGTTGGGCTGAACTATGGTCTGACTACAGGCCGTCTACACACAACATGACAGATCTCAGATCTGAGAGAAGGGGAGAGACGGGGGGAGGGGCGGGGGGGGGCTCTACTCATGTTTAATGGCCAAGCAGTAGGTGGGGGGGGGGGGGAAGGAGAGGAGGAAAGGAGGGAAGGTCAGGTGGAAAGCAGGGAAGAATGGAGGAGAGAACGAGAGGAGGAAAGGAGGGAAGGAGAGGAGGGCGAGGGGGGGAATAAAACCTCCTAAGTGAGACATACCTCCCTTTAGTGATGGCTGACAGAACCTGCAGTCTGTTTTCCCAGGATACTTAGCAGGCTTCCCTCTTTTATAGCGAGAAAAGAAAGAGCCCCAGTTGGGCGTGCGAGTCTGGAGGAGATGAAAGGAAGACACACGGCCGAGTGAAAGCGATGCCTTGGAGAGAGAGAGAGAGAGAGAGTGAGAGAGAGAGAGAGAGAGTGAGAGAGAGAGAGAAGAGAGAGAGAGAGAGAGAGAGAGAGAGAGAGAGAGAGAGAGAGAGAGAGAGAGAGAGAGAGAGACAGAGGCCCTGGCACACAGAGGAACCTGAGCCTGCAGGAGGATGGAGAGCAGATGTCTCCCTCGCCAGAGGAGGAATGACCTCCAGCAGTGATGCCAGCCTCACAGCCTGGCATCTCACCTGTTCAGTCTGTGTGTACCAGCCTCACAGGCCTCACTGTTCTCACATGGTAAACCACCGTCCTGCTGCTAAGAAGTTGCCATGGTAATAGTATGAACGTGTAGCCTTTTCAGTTGTGTTTATTGATAGGACCGTTAGAGACGTGAAAGCAGAGAGAGCGAGAGCGAGAGAGAGACAGAGACACAGAGACACAGAGACACAGAGAGAGAGAGAGAGAGAGAGAGAGAGAGAGAGAGAGAGAGAGAGAGAGAGAGACAGAGAGAGAGAGAGAAAGAGACAGAGAGAGGGGGAAGACAAGCAGAAAATTGGAATTTGAACCCAGGCGCACTGAAGAGACGGCTTCAGCACTTACCTAGGTACCGGGGCGCCCAAACCTGTGACTTCTTGATCCGCAGTCAAATGCTCTAACCATTGAGCTATACCCCTCCCCCCCAAGTAAATAGAATGATGAAGCTGTCTCATTGAGATGCATGATGTTTGACATATAAAGCAGAGAAAAGTTCTGGTGGTTCATCGTTTGCAGTGGAACAACCTGGCCCAAAGTCACGTACGATCCAGGGTCAGAAACCTAATACAAACATCATTTGAACGAATTCTGTACCTGTTGACCATAACTATACATCACAAATCCAGGCTCAGTTGTAAAGTCTGAGCCTGGATGATGGGTCCTCCGGGCATCTCATTCCTGGCACACCGGCGTTCCCCTTCTCTCACAGTTCATCGAAATCCAGCAGAACCTCTGGCAAATATTGACGAAAATAATGACAATGAAATATATTCGCCATAATATCGTACCATATTCCCTGCCAGGGTAAATACCCGATAGCGGCGAAACGACATTTCTCGACATAAAACCTGGAGCGCCCATCTGTCTTCCAGACCCAGAGAGGGAGTGGGTGGTGTTGGAACACCTGTCTTATACTGCAGTAAAGGGACTCCTGCTCTCCCTGCAGCTGATGGGGTGATGACCCACGCTCCCCGCCTTACCTGAGCACCAGGTTGGCCTCGAGCAGGCTCCTGGGGCTCATCTACTCCACCACACACACACATTCACACACACGCAGTCACCCCTCGAGTCACCCTGCCGGCTGTAAAGTAAGCTGCCGTCATACGCCAGTGAGGGGTCAATAGTGTGTCAACATCTAGCCGTAACGAGACACATACTCAGACACAGGCACGCACACACACACACACACACACATGCTCCAGAAGACCTGTTCTCTTAGTTTGGAGGAGTTGTTGCCAGAGACCGAAGCTGAAGAGATTATTCACAAAGGCTTCAAGAGCGCTAAAATGCTTCTGTTTCCAGTGGAAAGCCAGTGTTGTTATGAGGGCCTCATGGTCTCCTGACTACAGGTCACTAAGTCTTCTTTTGAGTCTTAAATCCATTTCTGGATTGTCCTTAAATGAGAAACTGTACTTGTGTAATGTAGTTGAAAAAGTCAGATAAGTAACTTCTCCTTTAATTAGTAAAGTGAGTACCGAGTGAGGTCATTGTTTCTTCCACAGGAGTGCAGCATGTTGTGGCATCAGGTCCACAAGATTTCATGAGTCAGAGTTAAGCCTCTGCTGTTATCAACTGGTCCAGACCCCAACACCTAACCCTAGTCTGTGTGTTTACTCACGTTGCTGTTAAACATTTACATACCCTTCCAAACACCCGTGTCAAAGACAGAACC
This sequence comes from Osmerus mordax, assembly GCF_038355195.1. NCBI lineage: Eukaryota > Metazoa > Chordata > Actinopteri > Osmeriformes > Osmeridae > Osmerus > Osmerus mordax. The sequence continues at coordinate 3,109,548 of NC_090061.1, read as the reverse complement.
GCATCATTCCACTGTGTCACATGAGCATGCAGGGAAGCAGTTTGTCTTCTGCTCTGAGAGAGAGACCGAAAAAGCCCCAAAACATCCATATTAATCAATCTGTCCAGAGGAACACACGAGAACACGAGAGGATCTGCAGTAAACAGCTTTTACCTCAGCCGGGGGGGAACTTTGTTTTTCTAGACCGGAGGAATGAAGCAGAAAGCAGACTTGTAAGGATGTAAGAAGTTTGTTGTGACACTGAGAATGCTCTCAGGTTGGGTGGTGTTTTAAATAGAGACAGAGAGAGCTCTTCCTCAAATGAACCCGTTGTTCTTTTCTAGCAAAAAGCGAATCCTAAACTCAGCTACCTCTGTTAATGAGCCATTTATGTGTCTTATACCTCATAATTCATGTTTGGACAAGAAGGTGAGTACACTAATGTAAAATGCAGGACTCTGTTTTAACAAGTCTCAACTCTATTTTAATGGTCACATCCTGGTTCGGAGATGTATATAATGTGTTACAGTGTGTTTTCCCTGGCTGCTAAATGTGGAAACATAAACATACTATTCTTGTGTTACCTATAATTGTTCTATTAATATACTCTGCAAGGACTGAGTCTAGTAGATGGGGTTCTGCATGGTTGGGTGTGTAGGTATTTATTGTGTGCAAATTCAACATATTTCCAGTTGTCGCACGTTGTTAATATTTGGTTACACCTTTGCCATTCAGGACTAATTTAGATCGCCACATTTCACACCTGCTTGTCACACACCATCGGGCCACAGAGATGTCTAGTGGGTGAGAGACACATGACCACAAAGTACCATCTGTCGACACAGCAGATTCAAGCAAGCAAGCATTGCCAGAGCTGGGCTGAGGGTCCAGATTGGGGGTTAGGGAAGGTTTAAGGTGAGGGCCATGGTGAGTGGTTCTTTGTTAAACAATCTTTACCATCTGAGGGAGATGGTGGCTGAGCGGTTAGGGAAGCGGGCTAGTAATCAGAAGGTTGCCAGTTCGATTCCCGGCCATGCAAAATGACGTTGTGTCCTTGGGCAAGGCACTTCACCCTACTTGCCTCGGGGGAATGTCCCTGTACTTACTGTAAGTCGCTCTGGATAAGAGCGTCTGCTAAATGACTAAATGTAATGTAAATGTAATCATTGCCAGAGCTGGGCTGAGGGTCCAGAATGGGGGTTAGGGGAGGTTTAAGGTGAGGGCCATGGTGAGTGCTTCTTTGTTAAACAATCTTTACCATCTGTAAGACTTTCACAAAGAGTTAGTGAGTGTGAGAGGAACACTATGCAGACTGGTACAACATGTTCTCTTGTGTTTTCTACAATCAGCAACAGGGTCTTTGCAATCGTCAGTGTATATGAAAATACATGATTAAGCGGACATTCCAACGCCATACATTTGGTGAAGGGGGGGGATCTTTATAAAATTATTGTATAGGTTCATTCAACAGTAAATCAACAGGACCTGGAATCCACAAGACAGGTAAACAATGTCCCAAACCAACAAAGACAATGAACACTTTCACCACAACACTTGGGAAAGCAGCAACAAAACTATCCAACAGACAAGAAAACCTTTTCTTTAGTTGAGGGAAGGAAAAAAAAAAACAGAAGACCAAACTATAGATTTCAGTCTTGGGGCCTCAGGGAGGTTTTCGGTGTCCGTCGACTGTGTCTCCCACCTGAGAATGCAAAAATAAACTATAGGTGAGCGCAGCCAAAGGCACCGAACATAAACCACACACCATACAATTTACAGTGAGAAAAACCTGTTCTGGAAAATCCTATTGCTTCTCTCTCCCATTATTTCTCTCCCAAAGCGTTCATTTACAGTAAGTAACGGTATGATATTTTTATCTTCTTCAAATTTTCGAGTCATAACGTGAGCTTTGCCTACAGAGTGTGAACAAGTATATAAATCACATAAAAACCATGTAATGCATTTTAGCACGCTTGCTTCCTAAATATACATCTCCTATTGTCCCTGAAGCTCCTGCCAGCTTCCTGTTTCCCACCACTCTGTGGGGACCAGTGCGCATCATCTGCACTCAATCACAAGACCTATCTGGAGGTATACACAGAGGAGCAGGGGAGCTGACAAAGCGAATACAGGGGCCACTGGCAAACACCTCGCCTCCTCATTAGTCATCTCTGTGTGCGGGTTTGAGAGGGGCCCTAGGCGCAGAGAGACGCCAAAACAACACAAGTCCTGGTGCTGGAGGACGTGTCCAGAACTACCGAACATACGGCACTAGCTCTGTAGTCCAGAACTGTTGTCTGTAAAGGCTGAGACAAACTTTTAAAGTTTCAAAAAATCTGTTGCCACATAAACTGATGCAAGGGTGAAACTGGCTCCCTCCCTGATTAGAGTCACGATCATCTTACCTGGTCCTTTCCCCTCATAACTATTACCTAGCATGCACTAGGGAATCAGGTGGCTGAGCGGTGAGGGAGTCGGACAAGTAATCCGAAGGTTGCCAGTTCGATTCCCGGTCATGCAAACTGACGTTGTGTCCTTGGGCAAGGCACTTCACCCTACTTGCCTCGGGGGAATGTCCCTGTACTTACTGTAAGTCGCTCTGGATAAGAGCGTCTGCTAAATGACTAAATGTAAATGTAAATGTAGGGCCAGTGGGATAGAGTTCATGTGTCTTGTCAGTAGTGGACTGACCTGGGTGGGAGTGAGCTGGCTGAACAGGTCCTCGTACAGGCCTCTCCACTTGTCCACCTGGGCCTGCAGGTGGTCCATCTCCTCGGCCTCCCAGGACGACGTCCTGAAAAGCCAGTGTGTGGCGGTGACACTTAGTATTGTTATGGATTATTATAAAATGTGTTTTTATTTCTTTTATTCACAGCTGTCATGCTGCGATGTCCTCTCGCGGACTGTGGTAGCTACAAGTTCCAGTATGACTTTGTCTTCCATTCACATATCATATATTCATCTCAAATCGTTAATACTCAGATTCTATTTCTTGACCTAACCTTTATTTAACCAGGAAGGGCTCGTTGAGATTATGACCCAGATAGAAGTGTACCTGCTGCATGTGTCCTCTAGAGGGCAGCACTGGGCCTGGCTGGGGCCGGGGGAGCCTTGCCGGAGCTGAGACACTTCCTTCTCCAGCCTGCTCACCTGCCGGACCAGGTTCTCCTTCTCCTCACACAGGCCGTCCTTGAACCTTGGAAATAGGATTCAGGGTGCTTGTCAGTATGTTGGGCAAGGTGATGAGTTAGTTCCTCTTTCTCTTCTGACATTGCCTTTCTGTTGTTTCTCTTTGTCTTTTATCTATGCCTGCCGGCCTGCCTGGCAGAACCAGTGACAGTCTAGAGAACACCGTTATGGCAGTATCGAGAACCCCAACATGGCAGGACTGAGAACCCAATCATGGCCGCCCACCTTTTGACGCAGCAGATCCAGTGACGCTGCTGCTCACAGAGCCACTCAAACTGTTGGGCCGTATCCTGCAGCTTCCTGAGGCTGGCGGCGTTGTCATGCTGCAGTTCCTCCACCCTCCTCTGGTGGGCACTGAGCTGCTCCCCTCCGGCCTCCTGCGGTTCCATCACCCTCCTCCGGTTGGCGCTAAGTTGCTCCTCCAACTCTACCGAGAGTTTTGCGTAGCCCCGCTCCAACTCCTCCAGCTCACCGGTCTTGCTATCGAAGCCACAAAACATAGAGGACCGATTATCGGCGTTACGTTTTTTTTTTTTTTTTACTGCGGTTACCTTCTTTGAATCACTTAAGTTAATTTAAAGAAACGTTCGAAGTTCGGCGATCCCATTGTCGATGTTCAACATGAATTGCTAATAGGACATTCAGCTGGAGGGGTTAAATTAAAATCCTCAGTGTGATAGCGAGTTTGGACGTCTTAATAACGTGCCGAACTTTCTGTGGACATTCAGCAAGTCAGCAAATTAGAGCAAGGGGTGCCCATTTCTGCTGACCTAAAATCACAAATTCAGAATCTCATGTTTTTATTACTAAGACATAACTAGCTCAATATCGTTGCTACGTGTTTTTGAAACAGCTGGAGACCGCTCCACTTGGCTACAGTTTGTGGTAGATGGTAATCAAAAGTTAGGACTCCCATTTAATTTTTTATGTTTCTTTGCTTAACATACACCTTTATCTAGGCTGAACTTTAGATTTTTCCATGTTTGTTTGCACAGCTGGGTGTAGAAAGTCATGGGGTACATGGCCTTAACCCATTTAAAACAAACGTCATCAGATTCAAACATGAGGGGAAGTTGGTTGGGGGGTACACACATCCACTTCCTGGCCTTCCTACCTGCCCCCATTTCCCCAATGTTTTCCCTGAATCTACCCACAGTGGGCCTACCTGTGCAGCTGTGCCTGGAGGCCCTCAGCAGCCACAGCTTTCTGCAGGGCCTCAGTGTGGAGCTCGTCCACCAGGCCCTCCAGCTGCACCTCTGAGGAGAGCAGGTGGAGGAGCTCGGAGTTCACCTGCTCCAGCTGCAGGCTCAGCACTGTAGCTTCTCTGGAGCCCTCCTCCGCCAGCACACACACACGCTGTCGCAGGAACTCCACCAGGCCCTCAACCACACACACACTACACATGCATAACTCATACACATAGAAAGCACACTAAACAGATACACACTTTCTAATGATGTGCATCCACTTTACAACCAGGATCATTTACTGGAATGCCATATAGAATGCAAGGGCCGCTACAACAAACTTGTTTGCCATGAACATTTAGTAGAATCTTAAATACCACCATGCTGTAGTTATGCATGGTAAAACCTTGTTCAGAAATAGGTATACAGTAAGTTTATGCTATGAATTGAAATGATATTCATTAGACCAAAGTGTTCAGACAGAAGTCCCAAAACGTCTGAGCATAAGTGTGTCTGGCAAGCCCAGACCTGTGAGTGTGTAAGAACAGAATCCAGATTTAACAGGAATGTGTCGAGTTAATCCCTGAAACAGATATTTCACCCCCAAAAAAAGTCAAGAGCTCCGAAGAAGAAGACCATCAAAATGGCGGCTACCTGTTCGTGACGTAGCCTGCTGACCAGCTGGTCGTTCTTGATGCTCAGCTCCACGTTGACCTGCTCCTGTTTGTACAGCCGGGAGCCCAGCGCTTCCAGATCATTCTGCAGGCTCCTCTCCCTCTCCCTGCTCACCAGGACCTCCCTCTCCAGCACTGCTGCATCACAGGGGGCCTCGGCCTTGTTAGACTCTAACGCCGTAACTGTAGTACACCCCTCTGCTCTCCTAGTACCAGGGACGTGGAGGTCAGGGCAGCACAGCTCTACCGATGGATGTGTGAAACGGTTTGTTCCAGAGCACAGCAACACAGCACCAGAGCACAGCTACACAGCACCAGAGCACAGCAACACAGCACCAGAGCACAGCAACAGAGCACCAGAGCACAGCTACACAGCACCAGAGCACAGCAACACAGCACCAGAGCACAGCAACACAGCACCAGAGCACAGCTACACAGCACCAGAGCACAGCTACACAGCACCACTCACACAATGTAAGACTCAACACTGTGAATTCTCCGACTAATATAATAAAACTATAGTTTTATTATATTAGTCGGAGAACCCATTATAAAACTTGTATTATAAAAACCCATTATAAAAACTAACCCATTATAAAACTTGTTGTTTTATAATGTTTTAGGCTGTAGAACTATCCAGTTAATAGACGGGTAGACAGTGGGTCTGGAATACGTATGTGTCACTTGTTCTAAGGAATTCAGTAGAGCTGGACTTTGATCTGTACGTTAAAGATACATTAATGACTTTCTGTGGAAGTGTTCAGAGAGAACCGCAGGTGGGAAAACACTTCACTGATACAGAAAGTACATGAACTAGTCCTGTCACAGCAATAACCTGTAGTGTTGTAAGGATCTACCAATGACAGTTCATGTGGGTTTTAACACATAATTTCAACACAAATTACATTACAGTTGACATAACACAGACCTTCAGCAGGTCTAGTCCAGAACATTCCATACTCACCTTTCTCATGAGTCAGATGATTACACTTGGCCGTAAGGTACTGGGTCTGACTGTAGTCATCCTCTCTACCGACTCTGAAAAACTTCCTCATCTTCTCCTCCTCTCCCTCCTCATACCTGCGTTCCCCTGCGCTCTGCTCTCCCTCCCCTCGCTCCAGCACTGGCACAGGCAGACAGACTGCTGATTTACTAGTTCACGAGCTGTTGTATGCCTGCTGGGTGGGAGCGTTTAGAAAGGCTGAGGTGGTGTACAGCAGGAGTGTCTCCCTCTCTTATCAGGACTCGTGGAGAACTGATAGCCTCTGGAAAACACCCACTAAGACACGTTCCATCATCTCCCCAAGCTCATTTGCATTTATCGCTCGAACCTGATGTAAACCTGACATCGCCTCTTTAATATGACCCAGCAGTAGCTGATTAAATAATAACATTATGTGCTCATTCAGCAGATGCTTTTATCCAATGCAAAATTTGTTTAGTATGGAAAAATTTGAACCTGGGATCTCTCGATCATAAGTCGAAATCACTGAGCTATAGCCAAAATCTCTTAAATGTGACTTTGTAACACAAACGTTTTTCCCCTCAAGGTGTATAAGCTTGTGAAAGAGAATGAGAGGCAGGTGGCACGTTCTGAGGCAACAGCTGTACCTTAGAGGCAGATGTCTGAGTTGCACAACAAACAACTGTCATATCATTGTGTGTCCTGGAGGGTAAAGTTACTATTGTGAGACTCATCCCATTCATTGCATTGGGGTTTTCAGGTGGACCTCCTCACCAGAAGGGGGAGACAAACCAACATGCTGTTCGTCTAATTTCTCATGTCCTCAGTAACACCAGCTTTGCTCAGTCTCTCCACTGGCCTCCATGTCTTACATTGAAGCCTGAACACAAAGTCTTGGATGACACACACACACTTTGCTACGTGATACGCTGAGTTTTTGTATAAGAGAAACTTGTCTCCTGAGGTCAAGAGGTGATGTGGTGAGGCTCCTTCCAGTCCACACATAGAGGCCTCATCTGTCCAGACTCACAGGAGACAGTGAGGAAGAAATATGCAGAAACAGGCTTCTATGAGTTACGATGTTGTCACATGTCGTCTTTCAAGTGTACAAACTTGCTGACCACATGCTGTGCCATGTAAGGACACGTTCTGTGGAAACTATATTTGTACTGGTCTATTCATTTTATATAAGGACGTTTGTGATCCATGTGCCTCACTCATCTGACCACTCTGACTGGTTACATGATCCGACATTGTTCTCATAAACAAAGTCGACTCTTAATTGTTTGTGCATCTTTCCGGCCACCGACTGACATCATCCTATCACCACTCCAGCAAGAGCAAAGGATAAGCAAAGGAGTGTACATTTGAACAGAACAGTGAAGGAGTATCTGTGTGAATATAAAGCAAGGATTTAGGAAAGCCATCACAGATACATTTTGGGTTTTACACTGTTTAAGCTCTCCTGGTAGTCAGGAACAACAGGAACTAGGGTGTGAATAATTTTTTGAGTAAGGATCTATTAGTTTGATTCGATCCATAATTCGTTAAGAGGATGATGCTTAATTAAAACAAGAGGATGTTCAAAAATGGCATTTATTAAAAAAAGAAAACCACCATGCTAAGTTCTGCCTCCTTAACACAAAAGTTGTCAATAGAAAATGGCATCTGGACATCTGCACAAAGCGTCCGGTAAAATAAATAATATTCCTCCAAATCAGAAAGACTTTTGCAAAAAAATAAAAAAGGGTGTTAAATCCATAACACGCATATAATGACCAGGTTCTGTAAGTCATGTATTCGTGTTTAAAGAAAAGTTTGGGAGATTTTGTTGTTATTTCTTTAAATAAACCAGTAATTCAATTGAAAGTCTGCAGTTCCCAACCCAGAGATGCCTCCTACACAACTTCTTTAGATACAGTTTAGTAACATTGGGAATGGCTGAATAAAAACTATTTTGTTTTAGCTCAAACTTGAAATACAAGGACCAAAAAAACAAACAATTTGTCATATTACCTTTGTTAATCAAGGTAAGAATGATTAGTTCAGATGTTTGAGACAACTCAAATAAGGACAGAAGAGTCATCATTATACCAGTAATACAATCAATCCCTCCACTGTTGTCCAGGTCTCTGGAAGACAAAAATAACTTACTAAACTTAAACAACCAAACTCACAAAAGTTCAAGAATACCTGATTAACCAGTGTTTAACTGCAATTAGATTGGAAACATTTTAGACAGATTTTGTCAATTCCAGAGACCAGTCTTCACAAAGAGAACAACCCCATTCAAAACCAATGAACAAGCAAACAAAAACTGCTGGTGGACTCTTACTCACTTGACCTGTGCACATGGGGTGACAGATGCTTAATACCTTTCTTAGTTGGACAACTAGTTCACCTTAAATGTAACAGCAATTAAACTCCAAAAGCTGCAGACTGCCGACTGAATGCTTTCAACATGAGGGCAAATAACAAAAGACAGGACTTCATTGCATCTTAACATACAAACGCACAGACCACACAAAGTGGAATAGGTCACCTCAACTTAAGTCAGTTACTTCCTTGGAGGAAGGTATTGAAAAGCCTATTGAATGTGTACTGAATCCTTATCAAAACAATAGGTTTATCAAATACAGATTCATTACTCACAACTTCAACTTGAAAGTAAATTAACAGTTGATTTACCTCTAGAAAGGGACAGAAAAGTACATAGTCGTCTTTGGATACTTAATTGAGGGAAATTAGTCAGTGGCCAAGGTCATCAAAAACCTAGATCCTAACTTGCCCCAGCTGCAGCCAATGGATCCTATGGTTATTTATGTTTTTTTAACGCCATGTCTAATCAGCATTGAAATAGCATCAAGTTACTGTATCTGACTCCAAACAACAACGAAACATGAGTTGCTTGTCGTTTGTGAATTGCTGAGTCAGTAGAATTGGACCACTGTCTGGGGGGTCACATTGAATTACATATCATAAGAACAGAATCCTTCTATAACTTGTCATTTTGAGCTGACTTTTTTTTGCACAGTTTTATGTGAAAGTCTGCTCAGGTATCTAGTTTATAGAACATAAAGGAGTGGGAAGTGGAGGAGGTAGGGGGGAGGAGCAGTGAGGGGGGAGGGAGGGGCCTACTAACCAACATGACATTGCACTGAGTAGCCAGACAAAATAAAAGCAGAACTTTGTCCTCAAAAAACCCCAACAACTTTCAACCTCTGTACAAAAACAAGAAACACACAGGAAATGTGAAAGCTTATGGCCATGTCCTATTGGTCATGTCAGGCCCAGGTTGACATTCCGTAGGATTTTACACGCACACGTGATGATCCAATGAGATCTCATCATTATTTACTTGCAGCACTCAAAGATGAGTTTCCAGGCCAATCACAAATGTGAATCAAAGAACTTCCGAAGGAATGTCACCGTCGTCCAATCAAAGTCAATTTGACATTCTGCATAACAGATAAAACAGATTATTGCACAGGGTTTATGTGACTATGGATGGTTGGCCAAATAAATAACATCAGTTAAAATAATTACAACAACACAATAATAATAATAATGCTAGTAGTAAAAACAGTTGAGTCTAAGGTCCCAAACCCCATCCCCATCTTTACCACTGCTGCCAACTAAAGTCATCATTCGACCCAAACACCAAGAAGAATCCAAGGATGGTTGCGAAAATTACAATGTTGCCCGTTAGCACAAGCGCGCAGGCTCCCCAAGCAATCTGTAAGGAAAAAGCATCAATAATTCAATGAACAAGTGATTTGTATGGGGTCTCTGTGGTATGCGAAATGAAAGAAAAAAAAATACAAATAAAACCTTGGGGAGCTTTTCTAGAATAGAGCCCGGATTAACATAAAATGTGCTGTGAAAACGAGATGTATACACTTGCGAACATGTGTGTACAACGGGAAATGTTGTGTACTCACAACTTCAGCTCTAGCAAATATAATGGGGAGGCCAAAGGCTGAAACCACAATCCCTGTTGTGAGGAATATGGCCAGCTCTTTACAGGCGTTACTGGCTGAGTCTGTGTCGTCAACAACTCTCCTGGAGATGCAGTACGGTATGGGGGCGAGGATGTAGAAGAAGAGAAGGAACAGGGGCCAGTATTTACTGTGGAGGAAAAGACAGATATTAACAATAAGGGATTCACTCAGCAGACTCCTCTATCCATCATGCCATACAAGCGGGGGGGATTTGAACCTGTGACCTCATGATCTGCAGCTGAATTATTCACACCCTAGTTCCTGTTGTTCCTATTATTGTGAAATATTAGTAAAACAGCGGGCCAACTGTACAATAACAATGACTGGATGTGTGTTTGAGATACTTACTCATACACTGGAAGAGCACATCCTAGCATCAGGAACATGAGGCCAATAGCTCCACCGAAGGACAAACTGATTAGAGCTGGACAACAACGAGAGAAGGGGAGCCATAAGCATGAACAGTTTACATTGTATTCATTTTGCAGGCTCTTATCCAAAGAGATGTACAAATCGAGCTTACATAAAGTTTGGCAGAAGATCAAGGATAAAAAGAGCACAGTTGGACAGTTTTTCGGTGGTCATAGAGTGGAATAATAAGCATAAGCCTAGCCGACAAAATGAATGTGTCTTGGTTGAGGCTGTAATTGATCATCTGACCCCCATGGGGCCTAATACTATGGCTGAAATGAGGTAGCAGTCATATGATAAGTCAGATGGTTTCACATGTAGCTCTAGCAACTGCTTAGGATTAGGAGCTGCAAGTTTGTTAGTCTACTCCAGTGAATTGCATTTTTGTTCGACGAATCCGGCTAGCTGTCAAGCTACATCTAATGTTAGGATCCGTGTGAACTACGCAAACGATGATAATTTACTGGGTTATCTAGCGAGGAAGCTAGAGATGTTTAGTTTGTTAGTTGACCCTGGTGTATATCTCATTCATTATTATCTTGCCCACACTCGTTTGCTACGGTTAGCTAGCCCTGTACTACAGGCTGTAGAGCACACATGCCAACCTAACCTACCTAGCTCGCAACAATAACAACTAGCTATTGCTGCTAACTAATTGGGTTTGCTAAGTAAGACAAATGCACATGGGACACAGTCAAAAGAATACCCAAGCTGTTACTCGTAAATTGCCTTCTTCCAAGACCTCCAACCCATCTTAAATGCAGATAGATAGCATAATAATATTATTGCTAGCTAGATACTGGTAGCTAGTGAATAGCTGGCATAATGGCGTTTTGGCAAATGCTAACCAGCATTATCATTTTGGCCGGCAAACTGTAGCTACGCTATGGTAGTATGGCACATTATACCGATTCTTTCACAATGATTAACTTATATCAGCAATGGCTAATTGGATATATTTATTTTGATACAACCCTTTGCGATTGAAAATCAAGATCGCAATGTCTTACCTTTGATTCCGGCCATTTCTGCTCGTCCTAGGCACAGTCCCTATCAACGAACGACAACAATACACCCTTGACAGTATTGCTAGCTAGCTAGCTAAACTGAAAGCAAAAGGACCCAAGCGAGCTGCCGACCGCGCATATCGCTGCTGCCTTTACTACACCACGGCGCCTGCGCGACAGTGGGCGAGTAAAAAAATTAAAATGTTCTGATTAAAAAAATAGTTTTTGCCCATGCTAATATATTTTTATAACTATTTGTACATCCAATGATGTGTGTATCATCGTTTGATGATTTGATTCAAAATGTCTTTGAATGTCTCTTTTTTTACATACACAGTTTTACATTATCTTTTGTCATTATTTACAAACTAACAACCTTTTATTATTATTCGTTGGTCACTTCATTAAAGAAACACAAAATAGTCCTTGCCTTCAAACCAGGCAGAGTCCTACCAGGCCTTTAACCCCGGAGGAGCAAACTAACAAGTGCTTCCGAGTATATCATCCGTCTCAATTTCACAATTTCATGCAGCGAGGTTGAAGATGGCGAGCGGAGGGGGCTCCGTTGCTTCGCTGTGGACTGAAGTGAACCGCTGTGGACAGAATGGCGACTTCACTCGAGCCCTTAAAGCTGTCAACAAAAGTAGGATTTCTGATACAAACAAACTATTGGAACTGTCAGGTGTACTTATTGCTTAACGTTTAATTTCGGTATATTGAACGCAAGGTCCCTTCCCCAGCTGCTATTAGAGCTAGCTAGCAGTGTTCATCATAGTCCAGCTAGCCTAGCTCTAGCTACAGTGGGTAGTTAACGTTAGCGTCAATGGATTATCTGGTTATTTTACATTGATTCATTACGGTGGCTTTTATTTTTAATTCAGATTTACATTTGTTTGCAAATTGTGTACTCAGTAGTCATCGCATGTGAAGCTCCAAGTTAAAGTACCTTAGCAAAGTGACCGTAAGATCTAACTGGCTGGCTATTAGCCTAGCTACAATACAGTGATTACGTGTCCCTAGGCGGCCTTAGCTAACAAGCTTGACAGGCTGAGATGGGATAGCTTGACACTAGCTGCAAAAGACAATACAGCCTTTCTAATCTTGCCAATTGAAATAACTGAACCCCCGTAGTTAACTGATTGGGGGGTGTTTTTTGATTAGGTTACTGACTGTTTAATAATACATGACCAATTCTGGCTCTACTGCCCAACGAAATGCGTTCGAATTGTCTATTTGCTACAGTTGCATTGATAACGCGAAGCTTCTGTGCTGCTGCTAGTTTTCTATCTAAATAAGTATTTTGCTTCTTTTTTTTACAGTTCTGCATGAAATCAAAGATGACGTGACAGCCCTTCACTGTAAAGTCGTATGCCTTGTCCAAAATGGTAGTTTCAAAGAGGCATTGAATGTCATGAACACCTTTTCAAAAGTACTTGGCAGGTATGTTGAGACATTGATTCTAACTGAAACAAGAGTGGGTCTATGCCAGGAAGTGGGTAGCAGAACAATGTGCAAATGTTTTTGTTTTAAAGTGACAGCATTTTTGATGTAAACAGAGCAAAAGCCAGCATTTTACAAGATCAAAATGTCCATTGCAGTGCTATCAATATCACAAGTCTTTATCCCGCTTCCCTTAGTGACCTTATTGCTTTTGAGAAAGCGTATTGTGAATACCGGTTGAACCGAGTGGAAAGCGCCCTGAAGACCATCGAAGGTGTTGCAGAGCAGACGGATAAGTTAAAGGAACTGTACGGTCAAGTGGTAAGGCACACACTAATGCAGTGGTTCTTAACCCTGTCCTCAGGGAACCCCTGTCCTGCATGTTCTAGATGTTTCCCTGCTCCAACACACCTGATTCAAATATATGGGTCATTATCTAGCTCTCTAGAAGCCTGGTAACAAACATGCATTTTATTTGGGTGTTTTGGGGCCAAGAAACATCTAAGCCCTAGGCGGAAGGACCAGCACTGTATACTGTACACAAACACGACACACAGGTCTAAAAAGAGATTACTGCAATTGTCTTTGATCAAAGTTTGCTCAACGATAATTAAGCTCAAGCTTGAAGGCGTAAAGTCTCATCGTTTCTGAGGTGATCTGTAAGACTGAGGCAGAATCAGGGTTGGGACAGAATGGGCGTTGGGACTGAACATGACCTGGTTGTGTTCTTGTGTAGCTGTATAGGCAGGAGAGGTATGAGGAGTGCAAGGCGGTGTACAGGGACCTGATCAGGAACTCCCAGGATGAGTACGAGGAGGAGAGGAAGACCAACCTGTCTGCTGTGGTGGCTGCCATGAGCACATGGGAGAACTCTTCACCGGTGGGTCTCCTGTCTGGGACGGCCCTGGAGCACACACACTTAACACGTTTTTATATTGACAATCCAGTTCTGTATCCTACGTAACTAACTCCATGTAACTGTCTGCAGGATGACTTGGGTCTGCCTGAGACGACTTACGAACTGTGCTACAACGCTGCCTGCACTCTCATTGGTCAGGGACAGCTGACGGAGGCAATGAACAAACTCCGGCAGGCTGAGGGTGAGTCTGGTCCCAGTGCCCTTCTCCTGTACATCTCCAGGGTCCTAGCACAACATGGGTTTCATGTCCTTATTGGGATTTTTAAATGTCTAATCTCTGTTTTAGAGCTTTGTCGGATGTCCTTGGCAGACGATTCTGTAAGTGTTCATTTTCTTAAAATTTTGAATAATTTACTTTTATTCCTGGTTTTTATTTTTATACTTGTATTCCAAAAAAAAAAAATATTAATCATTAATTGATTTATTGGCTTGTATTCCAGTAATTTGTATATATATTATAAAAAAATATATCTATTATATAAAAAATACATATATATAATATATATATAGAACAATTTCTGTACGAACACACTGCGTTCTGTCTAGCGTTTCCAGTTTGATCTAACGGTGTGTTCTGCTGCTGTCGTCCCCAGGACGTGACGGAGGAGGACATTGAGTCCGAGCTGGCCGTCATCCACTCTCAGATGGCCTACGTCCTGCAGAAGCAGGGCCGGACGGACGAGGCGCTGCAGCTTTACAACCAAGTCATCAAGCTCAAGTGAGACGCTCATCTCAGCTCTCCTCATCTCAGCTCTCCTCAGCTCAGCTCTCCTCTCCTCATCTCAGCGCTCCTCTCCTCATCTCAACTTTCCTCACCTTAGCTCTCTTCATCTCAGCTCTCCTCTGCTCTGCAGTAGTTTCTCTGTGTGGTCTCACAGGCCCCTCTCATATTTTGTTGCTGTTTTCATCTACAGGCCATCTGACGTTGGGCTGCTAGCTGTTACTGCCAACAACATCATCACAATCAACAAGGTGGGTGCATGCTGGGATACTCACCTCAAACCTGGGTACAGACTCAACTCACTACAAATAACATTGTACAATTACTGTTAGATTTGATGTATTTTGGACACAGACTACAGACGTTTCCTTGTTTTTGTACAGGACCAAAACGTGTTTGACTCGAAGAAGAAAGTGAAGCTCACAAACGCGGAAGGAGTTGAACACAAGCTAGCCAAGATGCAGCTACAGGCGATTGAATTCAACAAAGCCTTGTTGGCCATGTACACTAACCAGGTATTACCCCGAAACCCTCTCAAATACAACATTACAATTTCTAAAGTGAGAGGTTATGTGAAACGAGGGAACGCTTCTCCACTCCCCCTGCCCTCCCTACACACTGACATAACAAACCGTAGACAAGACAAATCGATTCGCATTTGAATCGCGATTCAGTCTTCTAGCAATTCATATCGATTCACAAATTGTGAATCGTGGCCCCAAGAATCGATTCGAATCGTGAGGCACTAAAGGATTCCCACCCCTAATTTCTATACAAAAGTTAACCCCCCCCCCCCCCCCCCCCCCCCCCACCAGGCAGACCAGTGCAGGAAGTTGTCCTCCAGTCTGCAGAGCCAGAACCCGGGCCAGCCTCGCCCGGTCCTGGTGCAGGTGGCCCAGCTGTGCAGGGAGAAGCAGCACACTAAAGCCATCGAGCTGCTGCAGGTAAGCGCCCACACGCACCCCTGCTACAGCACCCCCGCTACAGCCCTGGGGAACTTTTTACCCTTAACAAGTAAGACATATACGCTGTTTTCTATATAAATACAAGCATATAAACTTAGATTCTTTCCATTTTGATATTAATCAACTCGAGAAAGTATTCTTAAATGTATTAAGTCACAAGCCCCGGCTGCTTGTGGAATTGAGTGGACCTGTGAAGACTCTGCAGGTGTAAATACCGTGTCTTGTGTTTGTGTCCTAGCGCTTCTCAGATCAGCATCCAGAGAGTGCATCTGGAATCAAACTGACCATGGCACAGCTGTACTTAACTCAAGGTACTGTTAGATTCTGCATTCCTGTATGGAAGCACATCAGTGACATCATGTTTTGAATTTTAAGGACATTTAATTATTTATATTGACATTTTAACACCACTGAATTTGTTGGTTTTAAATTCACCTCTTTAAAATTGAAATATTAATTTATTTCAATGTTTTTCAACAAATCTGATCCAAATTAGATTTTCTGGTTGCTCACATTCAAACAGATCCCAAATATAAAAAATAAAAAAAACAAATAGAACAAAATTCAGGCTGTTCAAATTTGAGGCAAATGTCCCCAATGCACATTAGAAAGTGAAAAGTTTAAATTCTCTTTAAAACTCCACAGGTCACGTTACGAAAGCTTGCGACATCTTGAGATCGATCGAAGATTTCAAGCACAAGCAAGGAATGGTGAGTATTCATGAGCATGCCTAGTCCACAGCTCTTTCAGAAGTCCTGTGTACTGCCTGCTGACACTAACATTGGCCTCCTCTTCCAGATCTCGGCTCTGGTAACCATGTACAGCCATGAGGAGGATATCGACAGCGCCATTGATGTCTTCAGCCGAGCTATTCAGTACTACCAATCCGAACAGGTTATTTGACTTGTACTTATTTTACTTCTATCCATTTAACTTTTACAAAGTTAGCTACATCTGTAATATGTTATCAACCAGATATACAGGCCTTGTGAAGTCAGATGTGTGATGTTATTTGTCATCCATGCCTTGTGTTCCCAGCCTGGCTCACCGGCTCACTTAGCACTCGTACGAGAAGCGGCAAACTTCAAATTGAAGTACGGACGTAAAAAAGAGGCGATCAGTGACCTGGAGCAGTTATGGAAGTAAGCATCTCTCTCTGGGTCTTCCCTCCTTAGAGACATGGTTGATGCTAGTTGTGTGTTAGACGTTTGGATGGTCATAGCTCAGCGGTAGGGCATTTGATTGCAAAATCAAGAGATTGCAGGTTAAAATGTCACCCCTTTGTGTTGCTTTTGATAAAAGCCCTAAAAACACTGTTCAGGTTAATGATAATAATGTTTTTGGCATTATACAGGCAAAACACTAATGACATCCACACGCTGGCACAGCTCATCTCCGCCTATTCTCTGGTGGACACAGAGAAAGCCAAATCGTATCCTTGCTGAGATGAACATTGTTTGGCTCTAATGTGTCTTCAAGTCTTTATCGTGGTGTTTCTCTGATTCTTTGATTTCTTTGTTACCTGATCAAATGTATAGATTTGGGATGGTTTGACAGTGATGAAACCAGTCAGGGTTGTAGAACAGGTGAACTGTAGCGTCCTTAACGGCCTGCCCCCAGCCTCAGCAAGCACCTCCCCTCCCCAGACAAGATGTCCTTCAACGTGGATGTGGACGAGCTGGAGAACTCCCACGGAGCCAACTACGTCAGGAAGAAGGCTGCGAAAGTCACCGGGGAGAACCTTCCTAAAGAACAGGGGTGAGAGAACCAGGCTGTAGGCTGACAGGCAGGGAGGTCCTACTGTTCTATGGGGGATTGCTGCCAGAGCAGATGGGTTGTATTTGATTCAGAGGGTGTGTGTGTGACCTGGGAGCTCATCTGACTGGTTTGTCTCTGCAGCCAGGGGGATATTAAGAAGAAGAAGAAAAAGAAGAAAGGTATGTCTGGATCTCAGCTGGTTACTGTTTCCCAACTATTCAAACACAGAAGAGTGAGTCAGGGAGTCAGGTGGGGAATTGGGCTAGTAATCAGAAGGTTGCCAGTTCGATTCCCGGCTGTTAAAAATGACGTTGTGTCCTTGGGCAAGGCACTTCACCCTACTTGCCTCGGGGGAATGTCCCTGTACTTACTGTAAGTCGCTCTGGATAAGAGCGTCTGCTAAATGACTAAATGTAATATAGAAGAAAATCTGAGGAACTTGTGTGATAACTTCCCAGGAAGTGAAATCTCACTTATTTTTCCCTGTTCCTTTGTCGATATTTAGGCAAGTTGCCCAAGAACTGTGACCCCAAGGCGACCCCTGACCCAGAGCGGTGGATGCCGATGAGGGAGAGGACCTACTACAGAGGCAAGAAGAAGAGCAAGAAGAAGGAACAGGTTGGCAAGGGAACGCAGGGGGCCACATCTGGAGCTGCCTCTGACCTGTAAGTACCCTCCTCTCTCTCACACACACACACACACACACACACTGACTGGTGTAGATCACCTCTCTCACACACGCACACAATCACTGGTACAGATCACCTGTCACACACTGACTGGTGTAGATCACCTCACTCACACACACACACACACTGACTGGATCTGTCCTCTCGCTCCAGGGACGCCAGCAAGACGGCCAGCAGCCCCCCCACCTCCCCGCGCCCGGGCTCAGCCTCCGCCTCAGCCTCCGCCCCTGCCCCCGGCGTGGTGCCGCCCCGGCAACAGAAGCCAGCGGCACCCGGGGCCACGCGCAAGAAGGCCCCACAGAAGAAGAAGAAGGGAGGCAAGGGAGGCTGGTAGTCATGGTGACACAGCACGCTGCTTGTCCACAGACACACTGGCTACGACCTATGACCTGTCGATGTCAGAAAATCACAAGCTTTTTTTTTTTTATCAAGCTTTTCCTCTTTATTTTTTTTTACCATCCAAACAACTGTACGATTCATGTTTAGTTGTTGTGTACGATGAACGTATTTCAGAAGGCCCTTCCCCCCCCATTCCCTGCCCTGCTACCGTCTTTGATTCAAGAGGTTTTTTTTAGAAAGGAATGCGTAGAAAGACAAACGTTTGGAGATGGGTGTAACTAATCTTCAGGTGTGTTTGTGTTGAAGGCGAGAGGGGCTTCGCTTTATGTTCTAACACACACCTTTCCCTCAGTGTTTCATTATGAGTGAGCTGATTCCTTTGGTACTGCCAACCATGAATATCCATGTGATTGACTAATGCCCTTTCAGTATGAGTCTTTCAATCTCATCAGACAAAGTTCAGGTTGTGTATGCAAATTTAAACAATATTTATTTTTCAAATCAGTCTTAGTTTAGGTAAAATTATCCAAAAGATATTTTGATTTTAAATCCTTGGGGAGGGGGAGTATGTCACCTGCATGTCGTTTTTGGAGCCATTTACAAAGATGGAAAGGAAACGATTCTGGCCAAGAAAGGTGTCCCTTTGGTCATGTCTTAATAAATAGTTCATTGACACCTGACTGGTTTTTGAATTGTTTCATTGTGAAAAGATCTGGGAATGGCATACCAGCAACTTCTAGTGGAGTCTGGAGTTAACAGCATGTGTTTATATTTTAGCCATTTAGCACACACTTTTATCTGAAGAGACATACAAATAATGCATTTAGAATAAGGATCCGAGAAGGATCAGAAGTGTGCAGTTCTAACAATATTTTGGTGTTCAGAGTAAAATAATGGTGTTTGCTAATTGGCCAAGTACAAAATAACCATCTAATGAAGATTGTGACGGATACACTTGATGGATGTGGAGAGTTTACAATGTATACCCTTGAATTTACACGTAAAACCCACTAGGTGGCAATAGAGTACCCGTGACAGTAGTCCATGGCTCAATATTAGAATGTATGCACATTTATGCACAAACAATTATAAGAAATAATGTAGGTGTGAAGTAGGCCTACTCACTGACATATGTCAAACTGTCAAGTCTCTTAGCTCTATGGTTGAGTGGCAGTTTAATTCGAAATGATGCAAACTGGAAGCAACATTGGGTTGTAACACAATGAACAACCCAATGAACTACCAGTGTGGCAAGCGTCATTTCCATATTAAGTGTATTTTAGGAAACAACGGTGATGTTCAGTGCATCCCGTTCAAAGAGTATTGAAGCAATTGTCTAGCAAGTCAATATAAGTTATTTGTCCCATTTGCAAGCCATAAAACGAATCTTTTGTCTGTGTTCACTTCCTGTGCTTTTTCCACTAGTCCGGAAATAGCGTTTCACGCAATGAGGTGTAGAGAAAGCTAATCCACTTGTTGTCAAAGGGAGATGTATAGCGAAGTTGTAGCGACACACGATGCATGAAACCATGTGAAACCAGCATTTCATTATTTTCCAGCTTTCTTCAAACATGCCTGGATTCAGAGAGGCTGGGTTGGTGGGTGTTGCTGTTGCGCTAACGGGAGGAGTCGCACTTATTATTTGGACTTACGTGTCGACGGCGGACAAAAAGCCAAAGCCGCCGAAAAAGGCAAAGGGCAATTTGGAAAGAATTAACGAGGCAAAAGAAGACACCGTTTCAAAAGCAGAAGTCATAGAAGCACAAAAAACACCAGCCCTAACCGAGGTGCGTAGCTAGTTGTAGCTTAATCTGTGCTTAAAAGTTCTCTCCAAGAGTGCTTCTGACAACAGCGGATGTGTGGTTGGTTGCCATTGGAAATAACCTCCATTGCAAATCAGTGGTTTAGACGATCGCGTCTGTTCGTTCACTTTTGTAGAAAGTGTTTTCAAATGTATCCACTACTGTAATAGCTAGGTTGCAAAAGTGTTGACCTTGCATAGACGAGCAGTGTGCATCCGCCCAGAACAACCAACAGAGGTCTGTAGGCAACCACCTAAACAGGGGATAAAAGCCCCGTTTGATTGAATCTTGTTCATGTGTTTACTAGGCCAAGCCAGCAGAGAAGGGGAAACAGGTGCTGGTGCTTGGACTGGAGGGTGCAGGGAAGACCAGCCTGCTTCACTGCTTCGCTACTGGTAGCCTGGAGCAAGATGTGTCACCTACCCAGGGGTTCAACGCTGTCTCCATTAACAGAGAGGACCTTCAGATAGAGTTCCTCGAAAGTAAATACACCTTGAGTTTTTAATCATTGTACTACACACACACACACACACACACACACACACGGAGAGAGAACTATGGTGACATATTAGCCTACTCATTTATATAAATGCATGTTGACCACTCACGCTGCTCATTCTTATTTTTATATATATTTTATATTTAAATTGTTTTATTCTTAGATTTAGTTCTTAGAAATAGTTAAACTTTTGTACTTTTACCTAATTTAAGATACTTATATGTTTAGTGTTTTGCACCTCCCTGCCATACTTGGCAAATAAACCAAATTCAAATTCTAAATTCAACACTTCCATAAAGGATGAACTGTACTTTCTTTTAATGGCTAGCTCGTAGACATTTTCAGAAGACAGTTGTTTTTTGTCTCGTAGTTGGAGGTACAGAGAACCTGCTAGCCTACTGGAAGAGATACATGCCCAAGGCGAAGGTGTTGGTGTTTGTGGTTGACTCCTCTAAGTCTGACCAGTTCCCCCTGGCTAAGAAGCATCTACATGAACTGGTGACCTCAGAACCCCTCCTGCCTCTGATGGTGCTGGCGAACAAGCAGGTGAGAGTGACGCACTCGAAGTCACCGTCTTCGTTGTGATTGGCTAATCCATGGCACGAACGCAGCATGAGCAGGGGAAAGATTAAAGTGTGATTCCATACGGCATCAGGTTACCTTGGTGATCTGTAAGCGTTTATGTTCAAGCTGGGGTTGTTGTAACCGTATTTAGGAGTATGACATGTACATTGAGAAATCAGGAATGTCGATGGAAGTACATTTGTACTTCCTGTAGTGTTCATGATCGCACTACAGGATACAAGGGACTGATCACAGGTCCGATCTCACGCGCTACAGGAAAGTAATCAACACGATCAATGACGTATCCACTGTTTCTGTGTACCCCAGGACCTGCCAGGTGCCTGCAGCATCACCGACCTCCACGAGGCCCTGGGACTGGTTGAGCTGGGGGACGACCGGAGGATGTTCCTCATCGGTACGTGCGTGAAGAGAGGCGAGCAGGAGCTCAACTCAGGCGTGCAGGACGCTCGGGATCTGGTGGTCCAGATGATGAGTGAAGGGAAATAAGACAGAGCCTGGCGACCACCGCTCTCTTACCCCTCAACCAGATCCACTTCCTGTCTGTCGTCGTGTTTGGAGGAAGTTTTCTGGGTTACGGTTGTAGTGTGTGACATGTATTTAGCATTTTGGATGGTTTGAGCCACGTGCTAAATGATGCGCAGCTGAAAGGGATCTGAAGTGAGGGGGAAGCTGATTGGTTGGTTTCACGGTGTGGTGGTTGGAGATTGTGACCCTCAGATAGTGTCATGCGCTGACCTGAATCTTAACCTTCGTCGTGTTATGTTTGGTGTTCATTAACAAAGTTAAATGAAAGGGCTGATATTTTTTGGTCACCAAAGTTTTTTGTTGTGTGTGAAAATCCTACATCACAGGTGATGTGTACAGTACTTCTGGTAGAACACTAACCATTATTCGTGTGCTGTCAGATAGTAAAAGTAATTGTAAAAAACGATATTGTTACATGGTGCATATTTAT
Organism: Osmerus mordax; assembly: GCF_038355195.1. NCBI lineage: Eukaryota > Metazoa > Chordata > Actinopteri > Osmeriformes > Osmeridae > Osmerus > Osmerus mordax. The sequence goes on along the minus strand of NC_090061.1, from coordinate 3,087,464 downwards.
ATTTGTGAGTGTTTTGTCTCTTTAGAGGGAATGTAAAAAATATTTTTCCCAACTCCAAAGTTTGATATTTATCTATGAATACAAACGCATTTCAGGAAGATGCCAAAGTACCTTTTCCATGTATTTTATGGACTGACTACATCTTAATGTTCAAGGTTGGTGCACCTGACAAAATGAGTGCTGCTGTGCATCCTAGTTTGTGCAAAGATTTCACTGTATAAACACATTAATAAGACCATGGTAGTTGAACACATTGAAATTGCAGAAGACATATTTGATTGTCCAAATACATATCATCCATCTGAAATGACTCAGGGTTCCATTCCTAATTAGACTCGGATACAACGCTTTGTATGTTTTCAACTGGGTGACTAAAATAATAAAAATGAAAACTTGTAAAAAATACATATGTATGTAACCTTTTTCATACTGTGCGTCATATTATAATAGTCACTGTCAGTTCCAGCTCACCATGAATACTTCAGCAACTGTCGTTTGCTGACCTCATATCTGTTTTCTTGTAACATCCTGTATGGTACGTTCTGAGACACAAGATAGAGAAGCCTTTCTGAGACAATAAGACTCCAGTTTCAGCCTGCAGGCTCTTAAGGAGTCCAAGCCTCAGTCCCAGCCATGTGATAAGTTGCTAAGGACTCCCGGTGACATAGCAACGACTGGTAGTACAATACCGCTTCAATAATAGCTTCTCATTGAGCTGTTCCCACAGACTCGGGTCTGTCCTGGGGAGATGGTGTCTGGAAAAACAGGTACAGATCATTCTCAGTTTGACTATTACTATCAATTGTGAGATTTACAAATGTGGAACTGGAATAATAATACAGTAAAATGTACAAGACATCAAATGTTTTCTTTGTAGGAATACAGCCCAGATTTGGTCCATCAAGCAGGTATTACCACATCTTTAGGATTATCTTACATTTGTTCTTTTTTCATGAAAGGTTGTATTACTATTGTATTGTATTGGGTCAGTAGTACACATTGGTTTTTGGTTGTGAGAGAGTTGTGTAGTTGTGTGTTGTAGATCATTTACCTAACTCTCCTAGAATCCTGGAACTTGCCCAGCACAAAGTGCCCAAAACGATATGGGTCACAACTCCGTGGTAAGTACCTTTTTACAATCACACACAATTTACACACAAAGTAGCCTACCTTCACAGAAGTGTCTTGCCCACATAGGCCTACAACAATCACTGTTGAACAAAAATCCTATAGACTGTTGAGCAAGCCAAAATATTTTCTGTTAACCTAAACAAATAAAATAAAACATTGCATGCACATCACATTTATTGTGTTTATACATCAATATTTACCTGGAAAAAAAACATGTGTAAGGGACTTTTCACTCTCCAACTGTGTTATGCTAACGATCCAGCAGCAAGCTCACCTGGGGTAACCAGGACTCTATATGGCCTTTATCGTTCTCGGCTCTGGGAGCCGTTCCAACGGACAGAATCCAATACCTATCCAGGCACAAAAGAGTCTTCTCAGCATGCGATGACCACCTGAGGTAACACGACCCTAATAGCACCCTCACTTTTATTGATGAAAAAGTATGAGTTGGCCATTTTGAAGAGAGAGCGAAGCCAGTACGTGGAATATTGCTGTGATTGTGCTGGGTTAGCAATAAAAGAGTGAACATGTTTCCATAGCCGCGTTGTTCGAAGAAACTCTGAAAAGCTTTTAGTGAACTGGCTATTTGCCAGTTCCTTAAGTTACTGTCCACATCAGGGCGAGTGCTCTGTGAAATACATCTACTCAAGTAGATGATAGGCCTTCACCTGTAGGCTATCATTAGCCTACCTTTCCATCCAGCTGTCAGCATGAGATGAGACTGAATGGATAATCTGATCAGAAATCATCACGAGAAGCCCGACTCTTTTAATAATAAATAATAATGCATCTACTGAATTGAAAAAGACAGTTGATGGTTGTGGGAGGACAAAACCAGAGCAGAGGCTTCGCTTCCGCATCTTGTTTCATTGAGATAGAACGTTCCAGTGTTTAAACATAAACCTTCAACTACTCTCCTAGCCTACTTTCAGACAGATATCAGGATTATGAACAGCAGCATTTTGAAGATGATCAGGAAACTGTATGTAACTGCTTGGTTGCGGCATTCGAGAAAACAGATGTCTCACGTTGCCCTATAGTGTCCGAAATGTTTGTAAATGTAAATAGGCCTAATGAGTTCAGAAATCGAAATCTAGTTTGAAAAAAACGTTGCTGTGGCTCGGAAATAATTCTCTTGACAACTATCTTCGTGACCTGCATCAACAGCACTCAGCTTTCATAATGCATCACGGAGAGACAGAATACCGAAAACGACAAACGTATTCTCTGGCACGAGCCGTCTTCGTTGTGTAACCACAGCCGTTGTCCCGCAGGAAGCAGGAGGAGGAGGAGAGCGTCTCCAGGAAGGCATCACGTCCTTCCTCCAAGAAGCTCCAGGCTCAACACATTGTGCGCTTGTCAACGCCCAAGTCCAGAACCCGCAGCTCCCAGGAAATGAGGTAAAGACGTTGTGAAACGTGACCATAAACAAAACGCATATCAAGATGTCGAGTATGAAAGTATGCAAAACAATCCCACTTGGCCCCAGGTCTAAAATTAGTCTTCTTTGGGCGAGAAAGCTATTAATTTGACATGTGTTATTGCACTAGCAAACTGAGGGAGAAAGAGGAGAAGCTTCGGAGACAATAGGGCCTATTGTCCACCCAAACCCCCGGAGACTCTAGTGAACGGCCGCGGAAGTCTTTTTATAAATCTTAAAAAACACAGCAGTACCAGAAGTGCATGTTTGGGCTCAAGCCTAGAAAATGTTCTCCTTGAAAAAGCCCAGATCACCGAGATCAACACACAGTGAACAGTATGAATGGTTTCTGTCATTTCAGATATCTACTCATGGTTATAGGATAAAAATGGAGATAGAGGTCAAGGAATCTTGTTGATGTGATTTGATCATGTTGTGCAATTCCCACCAGGGCATTCAAAAATGACTTCTTCTCTCTACACTTGCTTTCAATGTGGAAAATATTTGTTTGCGAAAATAAAATAAAAAAACGCTCTTTGTTGTTCCTCCAGGCTTCCCCATACCTCAGAATGTGAGTACAGCTGCCCTATCTGGCACATAAGCCCACAAGGAAGACCAGCTGAGACCCCTCCTCGCCTGCTTCAGCTGGCCAGTCCCAAACTGAACCACCCCAGCTTCACACCTGCCCGGGAGGTAGGTACCAAACGCGACAGGTGTGTGAGTTGTTGTTGTTGTTGTACACATTTACATTTCATTCAGCAGATGCTCTTATCCAGAGCGACTTACAGTAAGTACAGGGACATTCCCCCGAGGCAAGTAGGGTGAAGTGCCTTGCCCAAGGACACAACGTCATTTTTGCAGGGCCGGGAATCGAACCCACAACCTTCTGATTAGTAGCCTGATTCCCTAGCCACTCAGCCATCTGACTCCCATGGAGTATAATCTAGTGTAGTCAGTCGGTAGACGCTTCCATCCAATGCTACGTATATGAGGGGGATTTGAACCCATGACCTTGTGATCTGCAGTCAAACGCTCCAACCACTCTGTAACAAATACCAACCAAGCAAGACAGTAGACTTTGGTTGCCTTGAGGAGGAGATGGAATTCTGGCCACTTCATATTTGATCGAAAAACCATAACAAGCTAGAGTTTCCTTGTTCTTGTGTTTTTTTTAAAGAAAGTGGAAACATATATTTCCTATGCTGCCAAAACAGCTCGTACGACTCCCAGACTGGACATGCTCTCGCTGCCTAAGATGAAACACAATCAGATGTTTATGGAGCGAGGACGCCCAGAAGATCCTATATGGCTGGTGAGAACACACACACACACTCCACATCACAGATCAACTGATGGTAGGCCTAGCACTAACACCCTTCATGATTATGACTCCAGACATTTTAGAGAGAAAAAATTCTAAATGTTTAAAATGTTAAATCACTTAACTGCAACTGTGGGATGGAAAATCCAAAGCGGTTTGAAAAGTCAAATGTACAATATGTTTTTGAGATATGGGTCAGTTAGAATATTGTTGCTGTGTCAACAGATTTCCAAGGCGGCGAAGAAGGCGACAGCGTCCCCTCGCCTGACAGAGCTGTCAGCAGCGAAGCAGCTCTCTAAGGACTACATCCCACTGCGAGACCCAGTATGGCCCCGCAGCAGAATCTAGCTCCTCCAACCACACCTACAGACCGAGCACCAGCGCCAAGCTGGTGTCCTATGGAGAGAGAAACCGCAACTCAGCCAACAATAGTAATAAAAGAAACTGAACAATGCACTCATGGGTCTTTCATATTTATCTGATTTACTGAGATTTTTGGGCGCCAGAACTCTTTAGTAAAAGTGAGGCCTGTCTTTCTTTGTCCTTTGATCTGGTTTTGTAATCTTGTGCAGTGAGACATATGCTTGGATTTCCTTTTAGACAGAATTCTGAGTTTTATAGCAGAATCCATTGACTTTAGCAAGATGCCAAACCAAATTGGCTGTGTGAATTGTTTGCTCGTCCTTAACTACCTCCAAGATCCATTTTGGATCTGCCCCCTCTGCAAAATCTATGTTCATATCTTGGAAATATGCAAAGGTATGATAACATGATCCACATTCACAATTCTACTTTTAAATCATCTGGGTTTTCTGTGGATATCAGATTTTAGAAACATTTAGAAATACCGCGATCTTGATGATTGATTCCAAAGCAAAGAATACACACATATCATATTCATTGTACCTTCAAATTCCTTTATAAATATTTTATGTGTGCAAAAAAACTGCCAGTTTCATTTACAATGAAACTGATAAGCGTTGAGAGTGTTGCAAGTGTTGCGAGCTTGTCTTAAAATCCTCCATTATCCCACTTAGACCACAGACACATGTGAGTATGATGTAAAAAGGGGCCAGGGTGGATTTCAAAGGGGCTGGTGTGGATTTGGAGGCCTGCAGGAGAGGAGAGGGCAGCACCAGCCGGGTGTGAGACCCAGGAGAGAAGAGCCAGGAAAGGCCTGGCTTCAAAGAAGATCCAGACAGCCTCCCACTGGGGCCCTAATCTGGGATTAGCCTGTGGTGATGGTGACCTGAGACAGCAGGAACCAGGAGGAGGGGGGTGGGGTTGGGGGAACTGATTCGTCTGTGTGTCACGGAAGAAGGAGAAACAGGGCCCATTTGATCCTTCTTGTAGTGGAGGAACTGTGGGGTGAGTAATCTAATCCTACTGTAGGTCTGGATAGAAGGACAGTTTAAAGATCGAGTGTGTCTTGTATTGGAGACTACTGTTCCCATGATGCAACAGCTCCTGGCTGACTGCTCTGACCTAAATGCCCAGTTACCCTGGCAGCAGGCAGAGTGACAATGATCTGTCTGGATCCTGACAGGCAGGAGTGGTGTACACTAAACACTGCTGTGGGCTTTGGGTGGTTTGTTGACAAGTCAACAAGACAGAGGTAACACTGTAGATACAGATGCTTGTAATAAGCATCTGTATCTAGTCAGGTGACTCAGGTGAATCTTAAACATTTAGAATTTTTTCTCTCTAAAATGTCTGGAGTCATAATCATGAAGGGTGTTAGTGCTAGGCCTACCATCAGTTGATCTGTGATGTGGTGTGTGTGTGTGTGTGTGTGTGTGTGAAAATAAGCATTGCTTAATAGATTAGAAGGCCCATTTAAGATGCATATTAACATGAATGTAAAAAAAAAAAAAAAAAAAATATTAACATGAATGTGTTAACAAGACGATATACTGTAAGTGTTTATAATATTAGTAAGTGTTAGTTAATTAGTGTTAAGGCACTTAGGATGCTTTTACATACACTAATATGTGTATTATTTTGGCTACACTTTGTACCTCCTTCTCCTATCAACCTTGTCCTCTATGTCACCTTCCAGCCAGTTTCGAGTCAACAAGGTTCTCTGGGAGTGGGAGCATCCTTGACAAGGCCCCTGGTCAACAGCAGTGTGAATCTGGCAGCTCCTTGTGTGTCTGGGAGGGCTGTTAGGACACTTCCAGCTGGACCAGTGAATCTTCCTGGCCTCACCCTCTCAGGGCCAGCAGTGACAGATTCCACAGGCTTCTGTTAAGTCCTCTTAGCAACAGACAATGGCCGAGTCCATTCTGATTCCATCCACAGAGACAGGGTCGCTTACAGAACGGCGTAAACCCTCCAGTCGCTCTTTCAGTCTAATGATTTGTAGTTTTTAATGACAGAGCCATGCTTGTGGCATTGCCCGTAGTCAGTTAATGATGCATACTAACATAATGTTTATTGGAACGATTTTCTTTCCATCGTAAAATGTACTTCATTTGTTGTTTTAAAGTTGCAGTCGTGATTTTTTCCCACGGAATTTTTTGACAGCATGAACCAGTTGAAGAAAGTGATAAGAGACACTATGAGCGACAGTCAGCACATTAGACAGCGTCCTGTCGCTTTAACGAGTTCTTTAATTACATGGGCCAATTGAAACTAGCTGATCATTATTGAGAAATAACTCTTCCACTCACTTTTGTTACTATCCAGACCACTGTCGCTAATCACAAGAACAATTACCGCAAAAATGTTTAACAAAATCAGCATCAAGGTTGTTTTAAGCTATGTGTTGGTGACATATGCTACTTTATTGTTTATAAAATAAATACGATCTATGTGTTTCTGTAGGGCGCTTGGTTAGAAAAGAGGGAGACATTTTCAGACCTGGCTTTTCCAGCTGGCTTGAGTCTGAGCTGCTGTGTGTTCACTATGTGTGTCTAAATAAACATATTTGTTTTTCTTCAGTGGGTGTGACTCAGCTGGGCTTCAGCAAAACACCACAGGCCCAGGAAACCTATACCACTGCAGCCTGTGTGAGTACCCTGTCGACAAAACACTCCGTGGAAACAGGGGAGGTTTCATGACAACATGAACTACCTGTTCTGTTGCTATCGGTTTCTGTTGAGCTTGTTCAGCAGAATGTTCCCACAATCAGCCCCTCTGTGTATCAGGCATAGGCGGAAATCCCGGGGGGGACAGGGGGGACATGACCCCCCCCATCCTGGAAAAAATATGATTTGTCCCCCCCAATAAATCACTGTAAACATAAATATGTAATTTCAATAATACTAATAATACGCAATGAAAGGGCTTTGCTGATTATGGACACGATGGCACTTTTTTAATGTGCTATGTGTTACAGCAGTAGTTTTGGTGTACCCCTCAGGAATTGCTCTTGAGAAAATGTAATATCAAAGTTGATAGCAGATTTTCGCCACTGGTACCAGGTCTCGTCTCTCTGTATCCCATTTTCTTTCTCCTCTGCACAGAGGTTTCAGTTTGCCACATGACAGAGGAAAAGGTCCTTCATACCATCTCTCTCTCAGAATCATAATGTGAATCAGCTTTATTCGCCAAGAAAGTTTGCACAATCGAGGAATTTACTATGGCAGGAAGGTGCGCATCAGCGGCTGAGTCTGCCATCAGCGGCGCTGATCCCACTGTGGGTCAGCGTCCACCCAGACTGCTCCACCAGCAGTGCCAACTGATTCCTGTGGTCCACTGCAGCCTGGACACTGCCTGGACACTGCCTGGCGGCCTGGACACTGCCTGGCGGCCTGGACACTGCCTGGACACTGCCTGGCAGCCTGGACACTGCCTGGACACTGCCTGGCGGCCTGGACACTGCCTGGCGGCCTGGACACTGCCTGGGGGCCTGGACACTGCCTGGACACTGCCTGGACACTGCCTGGCGGCCTGGACACTGCCTGGCAGCCTGGACACTGCCTGGCAGCCTGGACACTGCCTGGCGGCCTGGACACTGCCTGGCGGCCTGGACACTGCCTGGCGGCCTGGACACTGCCTGGCGGCCTGGACACTGCCTGGGGGCCTGGACACTGCCTGGCAGCCTGGACACTGCCTGGCGGCCTGGACACTGCCTGGCAGCCTGGACACTGCCTGGAGTCCTTTACAGCCCCATGAAACCCTCCTGTCCTGCTCTCCGCTGAGGAGGACAACAGCAAGCCTAGCAGAGACGTCTCCTTCCCACCATTGTGACCGTTTCCTCCATCAGGCCCCACGAGGACACACACAAAACACTCCACAATGGCGCGGCTTTAACTTATAATAATATACGTTTTTGTTTATTTATGTAAACATGGCGGGTTATAGATTGGCAAGACACACAAGTCGCAAACACTTCACATTCGGTAAGTAACAAACGGGATACAAATGAGAGAAGGACAAGAGGATTGAAGAGGAGTTGGTCAGTAAGGGCTTGGTCTGGGGGAGACGACAGCAGGGTAGCGGACGTCCTGGTGTCGGGCCCTCCTCAGTCCCTCACTGAGCCCAGCTGAGCAGGAAGACCCTCTGCCTGCCTCCACAGAGCGTTGCGTAGCCTGAACCATTTCTGGAATAAACAGTAGAATAAAACCCAAGTCAGATACAGGTGACGGTATATCCTATTATGACGGCAGTACTTTTGTTCTACATAAACGTGCTATGACATCACTATCATTGTTCTTCATAGGTATTCTATGACATCAATATCATTGTAGGCATTCTATGACATCACTGTCATTGTTCTCCATGAGCATTCAGTTCCAAAGAACATGTGACTGATGTCATTATTGACACAATTAGTTACATAACCTGTAATCTGATCTGTGTGAAGGAAGGAGATGGTTCATTTTTACTGTAATATTCCTGAAAGAACTGTCCAATATTGGACAGTTAAGTATTTTGGAAGCCAGAGCAATGGGCAATAATTTAGACAATTACTTCAGAAACTACAATTGACAACAGATCTTTATACTACTCACAAAAGACTGAACTAAATGATTTGACTGCTCATGGCATGGTGTCATTGTTTTGTAACTCAGGTTGTCAAGGAATCCACAACAGTAGTGACATCACTTGTCAGATAGTGTGGGGAAGTGAGTGGATTTGAGTCAGAATGTAATGGAAGAAGGCACAGCCAAACCACAGCTTTCAGACACGACCCTGCATTGAGCAACACTGTACGACTGTAAAGAATATTTTACACAGACTGAATACATATAATATTAAATTACATTTTTTTTTCGTGTCTTTTTTGAGGGTTTAGTTTGTTTATAGGTGCTAATCTGTGAGCATCTGAAGCCCTCTCTGTGACCTTAAAAAAAGTAGTAAACAAATAACATTTGATTTTATTATATCTTTAAGATACAATGCATCAGTTGTTTTTTCAGCACTGAGAAGATATTCAGGAATGTTAGACAGAAACGTTTTTACTGAAAACGATCACAACATGTATTTCCACAAAAGACTGTTTTGGAAATTGCATGTCGAAGTTCTTTGACGTGACGTTTAGGGCACCTTAGTGATTCAGAACCAGCAGCACTTAAAGACCAACGAAAGGAGACGAAACATGCCATAAAGACGCAGAAACACGTTCTAAATGTTTTAATTGAGAACGGGAGTGGTTGCAGGGTGTGCCCTTCCTTTAGGTAAACCCTTTCAAAACACGGCTTTGTTATTCGTGAGGTGGCTGAAACTTTGGCTTTGAATGAAGTTTGGTCTTTTGATTAACAGCCAAGGCCTCAACCTCACCCCAATCCTGATTGCTCAGTCAGGTCGGAAAAGTCTTCTCCCACCTTCGTGCGCTCAGTGGAAACACTCTGTCACCAAACACGCGGAGGAGAGAGAACTGGCGGAACCGGTTCCGTAAAGAGGAGATTGAACCGTTTGAAGAGACATGTGCCACTGTTAATTTGTGGTTGACAGTAGGTAATCCGGGGGTAAACGGTGTAAAGGACAAAAGTCGCCCAAGGCCCCGAGCGCTTGGGCGGTTGGTTTGCTCTGTTGACACCACGCTCACCACCTTGGTTTTACATTTACATTTAGTCATTTAGCAGACGCTCTTTTTATTTGACTATGAAATAAACGTCGGGCCACGTGACATCCTCGCGAGGTCACTTGCGCTTGCTGAGTTGACGTATTTGCCTGTTAGAGAAAGCAGACACGCACACACAAATAATACTGAAAGGGAATTATGAACGTTTGCTCAACAATTAGTAGAAAACTACTAGAAATGACTAGTGGCAGATAGTCTCAACACCTTGGAGTTCAGACATCACTGGTGCTCTATACGTTGAAAAAATATTTGTGGAGAGGATTCGGGTATCGTTGATTAGAATGCTTTGTATCCTACTAGTGAGTGTGTGTTAATTCACTCTTAACTGGTATGTTGTTGCTTTGGAAAGACAGACTGGCATGCGAACAGTGATGGGGACCTGCCTAACGCGTGCGCTGTCTGTTGACAAAGCCCACTTGATGTAGAACACACAGGACTAAAAGCCCACAGCAGCAAAATCATCACGCCAGCGCGTACCGGTTCCAGAAAAATCTATTCAGCCCATTATTTCTAGAATTGGAGCACAGTGTTTGTTCAACGGTGCGTGGATGGACAGCGGAGGACAACTTGATGGAAGCCACACTGCGACCGCAGTGTATGACTGCGTTGAACATGTCGAATAGAAATTATATTGCCAAACTAGTCTGATTAATCAACGAAATACTTTTAAATTAATTGGACTTAGAAGGCTATGAGACAATTGCATTACACGAATTATACAATTCAGGGCGCATAGCCTGTGTCTCAATCTGTCTCCGCAACACTGACTGGAAGTCACAGAAGAGTTAATAAAAACAACATAATACTCACAGCGGTCTCGGCTTCAGTGAGTCCGCACTCTGCCGCGATCAACATGAGTGTCGCTTCATCTGGATGCTTGCTGACTCTCAAAAAATTCTCCTCGAGAACTTTAATCTGATCTTCCGCCAACTGCATGCTCTCCATCCCGTTCGAAGCCATTCTCCGCTCGTCAACAGAACTTTCAGTCAGAACAAGTCGTTTTCTGTCTAGAATGCAGGCACCGAATTTTTATTCTCCTCAGAAGAAGTTCCCATGCAATTGACGTCCGTCGTCCCGTGAACAGTACCAGCTAATAGCCAACTGAAAAGACAGATAAGGACAAACAGAAATCGCCTAGCAATTACAGTCACTGAACTGTAACTCAAGCGCACGCCACATTGAGAATGAGACTGTGAACCGTGTGTGAACGAATTGTCAACAGTGGCACGAATTCCCTCCCTCACTAACAGAGCCCTCCCCTCCCCATTAATGTAAAACGCAATTAAACCTTGACGCAAGGAGGCATGAAAAGTATTTTTAAAGCAGCATACACATCTACAGGTGAATATTTACTGGACGAGATCAGATATTTCAAGGTGTCCGTCACTAAAACTGCCACTCAAAAGTCCTTTCAGCCTATGTAACGTGTTTGGTGACGTCAGGGCAGTGGATTCTCCAACGCGGGACACTTTGCACCTGCGACACTCCACACCATCCAACATACTAATAATTAAAGAAATGTCAGCCTGTTTTAGTGAGTGAAACTAAACAGTAATGGTTATTAAAATGTTCATTTCTGGCAACGGTGTAGAAAACCCTTGGTTGTCTGCTTTCTCAATCTCACCAACCTTAGCAACAGCGACTCTCCTTGTGACAGCAAGCAGACACGAGTTGCCTGGTTTTGATGAGTTTAGTCAATACTGGAATTCCAATGTTGACAGCTTTCAACAGTGTTTGTTACCGCTGCTATTTTCAGATGTAGATTGGAGTGACATAATTATGAGCCACTTTCAGAAAACAGCTGACGCTGGGAGTTCGAGCCCTTCGATGCTGTTGGATGGACAAATGAAGAACCTTCTGTTGAAGTCCGTCAGTGGCGCAGAGTCGGCCTGGTAATGATTGTCAATGCCGACAGGACTGAAAGGTTGTCATGTAAAAAAAAAAAAAAAAAACTCTGCTGGGAGTTTATGACTGCGATATTTGCACGGAAAACACCCTGTGATAGCTTCTCAAACAAAAGATTGATCCACGAACAGATGGGATTCATGACCAGTAACCGTCTTCCTCTAATAAAAACAGGTATCATCTGGTTACAAATGTGCATTAGTATACGGAAACAAATACATTTCTCTTGAAATCCTAACACACTGCAAAAGCAAAAACTGGAATGAATCCTTAGCTTATTTGTTCCATAGACAGTTACACATTTAAGGCCATTTGATCACTTAAATAACAAGGGTATTAAATTGATGAGCAGGCTTAACCAGGCCTTCAGGAAGTGTTTTTGAATACACAGAGTAGGCCTCTCATGCCAAGACCACATTAGCACTGCTTGAGATAAGATAATATCCTATGTGCCAGAAAAACTCACAATGGACTAAAAATATCCAGTGGTGACTCTCGAGTTCAAGCCAGTAGTTTGGGGGCCAACATACAACTCATACAATTCTCAACAAAAATAGACTTTTCTGGCCATGTTTGTGTATGTTGTTGTGTGTACGTTGACTCCCTCCTGTCCTGTACAGCCCTCCCCAGGCGGGACGGACTCTTTACGACTCTTTACTTTAGTTAAGACTATTGCACCACAGAGATAATAGCTGAGGTGTTGCGTGGACACACTGTGATTACAGGTGCGATCGCAAAGTACTACTTTGATTGCTCATCGCAGCATCTGTGTGACTGGTGTTCACAGGTGATAGAAGAGGCCACGAGACATGGGATGCCATGTTTGGTAATACACCCTGACTGAGACAAGGACAGAGACATCATACACCATGATGGGTATCACCAGGGATGAGTCTAGCTCAGTGGTCGAGCGTTTGCCTGCAGATCAAGAGGTTTCAGGGTTCAAATCCACAACCTGTGAAAATATAATACAGGCCCTGACAGAAGACCTGATTCTTCTCATAACATTCCACAGTTGACTGTTAAGGCCTCAATGTTGTTGTTTTTACAGGTCGCACCAGACCTCAGGCTTAGGTACGCCGCCTACTTTTACCTTACATGGACGCCTATAAATCTGTTATGTACTCACTACAACATAGGTACATTTAGTTAATGTATTAATTCAGTTAATGTATTAATTCAGTAGACGCTTTTATCCAAAGTGACATACAGAGGTGGATTTGAACCTGTGACCTCTTGATCTGTAGATAAAGATGCTCTAACCACTGAGCTATACCCACCCCTGAGCAAATAAACGGGATTCAGCCCTTCACACGGCTGCCCCCGCAGTCAGGACCAAGGAGTCAAACATAACGAAGGGAGCCCAATACAAACACTTCAAAAGACGCTTCCAGAAAAGAAGATGCATGGCAGTCTAAAAACAACAGTTCCGTCCACAGATTAGCTGATGTTGCAGCACTTGTAAATCTCCTGATCCCTCTGGGAGGCAGAGACAACGTCTCTGGCGGTTCCTCCGCTGCCCCTCCCCGGGGTCCAGACCAGGGATCCTTGCTGCCTTTCTGACGGTGGTTTGAGGAGGCCGCGCTGTCTTATGTAAGTCTGGCTGTCCTCGCCGTCTCCCCCACCTCCCACCCCCTGGAGAAAGAGAAACATCTGGAAGAGAGGAATCAGATTCACACAGAGCTGGACGAGATGGAAATGAGTCTCCAGAGTTAGTGTGCGTTGGGGAAGAAAATGACAGAGAGGGGGAGAAAGAGAGAGAAAAATGAGGAGGGGGAGAGACAGGGAGAATGGGAAAGATGAGAGGGAGGGATAGAGCGGAGAGAGAGAGAAGGGAGAGGGATAGAGGAAGAAGGAGAGAGATGCAGTGGTGTGCTGTCTGGTTGGCCTGGTCTTAGTGGCTCACACACAGCTCATTCTTAGAGAAAACACCAAAGACGTTCCAAACGGCCAGTAAGGGAAGCCAAGACAGGAAGTGACTTCCTGTGGGCCGGGGGAGCCAACCAATGAAAATGCGAAGAGGGTGGAGATGTTTTCATGCGGCGCAAAGACAGGATGTCCTACGCAATTGGGCAGATGAATTCATGGTGATGGACGTCAAGATGGGCCTCTATAGGTAATAAAACCTGTGTCAGTACAACAACACCTTTAGTATGTCACTGTGTACAGTGTGTAACTGTACTCCGGGTTAGAGACTGGGTCTGTCGATGACACGTGGAGTCTGAGGTAGTCTCCATGGTGATAATGGTGCCAGGCTTAACTGCCCTCCGACAGAATTAACTTCTGCTTCTGTTTAACGAAGGACGCTTAAAATAAAGCAGTGAGAGAAAAATTCTCTCAGTCTCTCAAAAAAAACATAGGAATAACACAGTACTTGTCTGCCGACACACACTACAATAAACCTCTCCAAACATTTGACCCCCATGTGATTTAACCGCACGGCCTTTCATGAGAGAAATATTGTATTTACTGTGTAAGCAAACCTCTTGATATACTGTGGGGGCCCAGGGGCCCAGGAGCAGACCCTAGCCAGCTGCCCCGGTGGAGCCTCTCACTAGCTGCTCTGCATATGGTTCAAGTTCAGGAGTCAGGCATGCTCTAGAAGGAATGCTCATCAAAATAAACTCTGCCAGAGCTCTTTGTCTGCAGCCGCAGCTAGGCTAGGAGGGAGAGGAGGAGGGGAGGATTGGGAGATGAGGGTGGGAGGGCAGGAGAGGGAGAGGAGATGAGGGGGAGGGCAGGAGAGGAGGGGGAGGAGAGGGCAGGAGAGGAGGGGGAGGAGAGGAGGTGGAGAGAGGAGAGGGCAGGAGAGGAGGGGGAGGAGAGGAGGTGGAGAGAGGAGAGGGCAGGAGAGGAGGGGGAGGAGAGGAGGTGGAGAGAGGAGAGGGCAGGAGTGTGTTTGTGCGTTGAGTCAAGCTGTGGGAAAGCTGAACAAACAGTGTTGTTCACTCAATCTCTGACATGCTAGTGATAAACACTGGTGATGATAGGTAAGAACCAGAATCATCATGATGCTTCAATACAAGATGAATAACGTTCTCGTTGGCAGTAGTGCAAATACTGTCAATGTCGAGAGATTGGTTTGCGTTTTCCCCAAAAATGATGACAGATGTTAAAGTAGTAAAACTAGCAGACAATGAAGGAGTGTCCAATGTGCTGTAAAATGAAAGTAGTCGAGTCAAGGTTTGGACTGTGGTGGTAACGAGGAGTACTTGGAATCTGTGAAATATCTTTCTATTGTTACTATCTGAGGTGTATCCTGTCAAACACTATGCCACTGTACTGCAGAGGCACAGAATTCACCTTCAGAGAGTAACCCAGACTACTCTTACAAAATAAAACCTTATCTCTAGAAGATAAGACTCAACCAATCGAGCCTAGAGACCTGCATGTAACCAGTTTCCTTCGAGACAGAAAGGAACAACAGAGATGATTGTGTCCAATCAGTTGTACATTTGCAGCCGTCCGTCAGAACAGAACTCTTTTTTTTTCTCCTCGTTTTCTCAAGATGGGAGAATGTGGTCATAGCAGGAGTCTGGATGGGAAACTGTGACATCATCCTTATGAAAATATCAGAGGAGCACTGTGGTGAGGGAGGGGGGGGGTGGGGCTTGACCATTGCAGTGGGTGTGAGCGAGTGTCGGCCAGTCAGGAGAGTATTTAAATATAGCCGGTTGACAGTAGTCAGTCTGTAGGAGAAGCAAGGTCTCATGAATGATGCCTCAACACCTCACAGTTTCAAAGTTCAAAGACTCCTTTAACTTTACGGTTTGGTCATGGTCAGTGTGCATGTTTGCACGCAACACTACGCAAGAAACATCTGTGCCCGAAATGAATGGTCCATTTATTACTTTTAGTTGACTTTATTATGCATTTAATATGTACTGAAGTCTGTAGTATGTACTCAAATTATGGTTGGTCTGCATAAAAGAAATGCAATTTTCTTCCCAGCTGGACACCAAAGTACTTACTTGTTAGTCTAGATAATAAAAACGTTCTTCACCCAACTCTTACTTGATGCAAAGATTAGAAATGTTCAAAATGGTTGAGGACAACCTCCTCCTTATTCTACATATTCTCTACCAGAGTGCACAAGCGTGACTGGACAGAATATTTGAGGTCTGGAGCAATTTTCTGTGAAAATAACAAGCCAAGCATATGGGGTCCAGATATAGAAGTTAGGCAAATGGACCCTGAAGTTGGAGCGTTTTGCTTGTTAGTTGCAGATTTACTGAGTTATCCTGTATTACATAATCCCTCTCTTCCCTGCCCTTACAATACAAACTCCCTTTTCCACCTAATCAAATGACAGCATACTGTCCAACATACTGTTCATACATGTTTAGGGAGGCAATGTTGCGAAAGTTCTTAAAACAGACCGATTGTGGCTTTTTCTAAGAATTCCAGAGATTACTTCACATTGCCGGAAGTTAAAGAAATTCACTGATTAGTGTGTCACACCTTTGAGAGACCATATGAGTAAGTGTTGGGTGGTTCTGCACATGAATAAGCCATTAGAAAAGTGTGGATATCCATTTTCACATCCTGATATTCTCATCAAGGAAACGGATCAAAAAATAAATCCATTCATTTCCTTTTTTTATAGACCTGTGGGTTTGGCACTCGTTCAAGCTCTGATGTTGAAGACAGACCCCTACACCACAATAACAAAGAAAAAGCAAAAACAGGGTTTTTGTTTTATTTAATAAGCTGGTCATAAATTATCGCACGTAAAAGATTCTTTTCAATAGTTTACAAAGTAGAGTCCAGGGCGTCTCGCTGGACAGGTCAGAGTCAGGTAAGTCTAGGGGGAGGGGTCAGCGGCCAGACTCCGCCTCCCACCGCTCACCATTCCAGCGTCCGGGCTGTGATTGGCCGGTCAGCAGGCGGGCAGCGTTGAGGACAGACGCGGATCTCAAGCGCACGCTGCAAAAACAACGATGGAATGTTGTGTGTGTCCGCTGAAGCGCATCGCGGAAATCAAACAGCAGAAGAAGAGGATGGGTCGAGCGCACGTCTCTAGAAAAAGGTTTGGAACGGGGACAGCACAGCATGCAGCGCTAAACCCAGAGAAGTAGCAGCATGTGATTGGTCCTCCTGAAGGGGGCGGGGCTACGCAGGGCTGAGACTGCGACTCAGCAGAGTAATAAGAGGGAGGAGCTTGTTCAAGGTGAGGACGACCGCTACGTCAAGAGGCTCCGTTTCAGCATTTCCTCAGATCTCACATCTTCTTCCTGCAACCCAAAGGTCAAAGGTCGACCAATGAGAAGGGAGAAAGGGTGGGGTTGTTATTTGGGCAGAGGCTACCTTGTTCCTCAGTGTGCCTTGTTCACTACAGTCAGTCTGGGGGGGGGGGGGGGGGTTAGGGGGGCAGGGCCTGGTTCCTACAGTCAGTCTGGGGGGGTGGTGGTAGGGGGGCAGGGCCTGGTTCCTACACAGCTCCTCTCCTGGCTACTTGGACATCTGCTTCTGGATGTGCAGCAGGAACTCCTGGTAGGAGAAGGCCGTCTCCTGGTAGGAGAAGGCAGACTCCGCTCTGTCCTCCAGCAGGTGCTGGAAGAAGCTGGTGTTGGCTGAAGCCTCGTCCCTGAGAAACACGAAGAAGAAGTAGAATATGAAGGACATGACTTGGAAATGAGTTTATTTTGAATTACATTTCTTTTTTTTAAAGAACTTGGTTCCCCCTAGTCTTAAGGGCTGACCGGTGAGACCGGTGAGAAAAGCAGGTGTCTCTCCTCCATCACTGTGAAGTGAAGCCACCTCTAAAACACCTGTGTCTCTGTGTGTGTGTGTCTCTGTGTGTGTGTGTGTGTGTCTCTGTGTCCCTGTGTCTCTGTGTGTGTGTGTGTCTCTGTGTGTGTGTGTGTGTGTCTGTGTGTGTGTGTGTCTCTGTGTGTGTGTGTGTCTCTGTGTGTGTGTGTGTCTCTGTGTGTGTGTGTGTGTCTCTGTGTGTGTGTGTGTGTGTGTCTCTGTGTGTGTGTGTCTCTGTGTGTGTGTGTGTGTGTGTGTCTCTGTGTGTGTGTGTGTCTCTGTGTCCCTCTGTCTCTGTGTGTGTGTGTGTCTCTGTGTGTGTGTGTGTGTGTCTCTGTGTGTGTGTGTGTGTGTCTCTGTGTGTGTGTGTGTGTCTCTGTGTGTGTGTGTGTCTCTGTGTGACTGCAAGACGGTATCCTACCTGGTCTGACTTACATAAGACACACACACACCGACCTGTGTTCCTGTGTGAGGGAGAGTGGTCTCCCACTGTGACAACACACCCCCGTTTCCGGACAGCTCACTCAAACCCTACACTATACGAGGCCTTGAGCAGAGCTGTCTATCAATGGCCAGCATGTTTCTCTGTGTTTACATTAGACATACCATTCTGGCCTGCTCAGAGTCGTCGCTGCTTGGAACCCCTCACAAGACACAAACCAACACATTCACCCAGCGAGAGAGAACACGACACACCAACACATTCACCCAGCGAGAGAGAACACGACACACCAACACATTCACCCAGCGAGAGAGAACACGACACACCAACACATTCACCCAGCGAGAGAGAACACGACACACCAACACATTCACCCAGCGAGAGAGAACACGACACACCAACACATTCACCCAGCGAGAGAGAACACGACACACCAACACATTCACCCAGCGAGAGAGAACACGACACACCAACACATTCACCCAGCGAGAGAGAACACGACACACCAACACATTCACCCAGCGAGGGGGAACACGACACACCAACACATTCACCCAGCGAGAGGGAACACGACACATCAACGCCCTAGGAGAGTGGCGGACATCATCATCCTCATATTACCTTCAACCTCACAATCAACATACACCTTTGTGATAATGTGAAGTCAGCCAAAACTTTTTATTATATTTTATATGAGTCTTGAGATGTCTTATCAAGTAAGTAAGGAGTCAGTAAGAATCTGTAGATTTTATTTTACAACATACCTCTAAAATCTAATATGGAAATCTCGAACATCATTCCCTCCCCACCGAGTCTTAAGGACTTACTTCTGGTCTGCAGCTCCAGTCAAATACTTACTTCAGCACGTAGAGTATGCAGCTGAAGGTTCTGCAATCCTGCAGCCAGGCCAGGAACGCACGCACCCTCGCAGACAGCAGAGTCTGCAGCTCTGGAATCTGAGTCTGGCATTCAGAACAGGAGGAGAGAGACGAGACACAGGTTCTGAGATCTAGTCTCCAGTACATTGTGTTGGGGGGGGTGGGGGGTATGCCAGACCTCCAGAGCAGGCTCTGGTCGGGTAGAGATCTTTACATGGAGTGGGAATGTAAAATATGTAGGTGGTTTCTTTTCTGGAAATATGAAATTGAGTGTGTAAACTAAACCCTGACCATCCCAGATCTTTGTGGGTGTTTTAACCCTCACTCAGTTTGTTTTACACCCACTGAGGCTAACAAACAAACCAGGAATGCAGTAAGTAAGCCCATCTGTCAGAACTGTAAGCAGGGGTATGCTAACTGGGAGAAGAGATAGTGTCACAAGCATTCTGGAATTTCATGTCACAAGCATTCTGGAATCTAGTCACAGAAGCAGAGTTCTGAGATAATGTTTGCACCAATGTTGTGTTGTGCAGTGAGGTGAGCTTGCGGTGGGTTTACCATGTTGGGAGGTATGGAAGCGTGGTTTGGACAGCCCAGAACATCCCGGATGAATATCTCATTACAGGTCTTCCCTATCCACAGGTAAAACACCTGAGGAGCAGAACCACGTTAGTAAGCATCCCCAGCCTGACCATGGAAACACTGTCCCAGCCCAGCCCCCTTCTCATCCTCCATCCTCTGTTGTGCTTTCTAGAATGCACATAGAGATGCACATGGAGAAAAGAGTCAGATAAATGAATCCGAATGTGAAACGTGAGTTGCAGGCGTGGAGGGCGAGGGCTGTGGAGGGCGAGGGCTGTGGAGAGCGAGGGCTGTGGAGGGCGAGGGCTGTGGAGAGCGAGGGCTGTGGAGGGCGAGGGCTGTGGAGGGCTGTGGAGGGCGAGGGCTGTGGAGGGCGAGGGCTGTGGAGGGCCGCACTCACGCTGCCACAGTCCATGAGGAAAGCTCCGCTCCTGGAGAGGTTCTGGGCCGTCAGGTGGAGGAGGTACGGCTGAGGGACCACCGTGTCGTTCAGGTGCAGCGCCCCCTGGTGGACAAGCAGGACACAGGCTGCAGGCGTTAGGGGCACTTGATGGGAGAGTTTAGCACAGTGGAGAATTTGACTGCAGCTCCGAGGAGGTCGCAAGTTCAAATCCCATTCAAATGTCGCCTCGGATCATTTGCATCTGCTAAATTCAGACATGACATCATGCTGGGTTCTGACTGCAGTGTGTTTTTACTGGCATATAGCGGTTCATGTTGTTTAATTGTAACTTGTTTAACTGCATGCTCTTATGGTTCTTCCCTTTGGCACTTACTTTGGTTGTTCACAATGTGTGCTTCATGTTTTGGCTACTCGCGATGTTTTTTGGCTATCTTGTTGTTATGATCAGTGACCTATGCACTTTGTAAAGCTCTCTCTTGGAAGTCGCTTTGGATAAAAGCGTCTGCTAAATGAATAAATGTAAATGTGTGCCCGTGTTCCACATGTTGGTGCCACACACTGACAGGTTACTGTCCAGGACCCTGATGGTCTCTGGGGTGTGGTGGAGAGGCTGAAGAGGCTGAGAGGCTGTCGAGGCCGGGGTGTGTCCTCACCTGGTCTGAGATGGTGTCCAGGCGGTAGAGGTCAGGGTGGACCATGCGCATGATGTTCTGCAGGGGCTGGCTCTTAAACTCACACATGGAGAACACCCTCTCATCCAGACGAGTGCTGGTGCCTGTCCTCAGGGCTTTCTGTCAGGGGACAGGCAGGGGGGGGTTAAAGGGGTGTGTGTGTGCAGCTCCAGACCTGCTTGAGCAGGGCCAGAGTGTAGAGGGTTGGAGGTGTGTGTGTGTGGCTCCAGACCTGCTTGAGCAGGGCCAGAGTGTAGAGGGTTGGAGGTGTGTGTGTGTGTGTGTGTGCAGCTCCAGACCTGCTTGAGCAGGGCCAGAGTGTAGAGGGTTGGAGGTGTGTGTGTGTGTGTGCAGCTCCAGACCTGCTTGAGCAGGGCCAGAGTGTAGAGGGGGAAGAGGCGCAGGGCGGCGGGGGCGATGAGCCCAGACTGCTGCATGTTGGACACGGTGTTCTTGTAGGCGCTCAGGGAGTCCACCACCGCGTTCAGCACCGCCTCCCGGGCGTCCGACAGACTGGACGACACCGAGCGGTCGATGGCTGCACACACACACACATAAATACAAATATATCCTTTCACTAAGGCTTTTACATTGAGATGCAATAGCTGCATACAGACAGCAGAGAACAGACATCAATGAAAGGGTCACAAGAAAAAAAATCAATACTTTCCCATACATGCAAAGGTATTCATTTTCACCACTCATTGATTCAGCCAATCAAATCTTATTTCTGTAACCCTGCCTTTCACCCAGGCAGGTTCAGAGAGGGCTGTGGTTCAGAGAGGGCTGTGGTTCAGAGAGGGCTGTGGTTCAGAGAGGGCTGTGGTTCAGAGAGGGCTGTGGTTCAGAGAGGGCTGTGGTCTGGTGTTAGAGACAGTGGTCTCACCCATGTTGGCCAGCAGGCAGGTGATGGCCTGGACGTCTGCCCCAGCGTACACATCGCTCAGCTGGCTGACCACCGGCAGGCACAGGGTGTGGACCCGGATACGCCTCTTCCCTGGAGGCAGACAGTGAAGGGGAGGTTACGTGTCATTCTTTTAGCAGTTGCTTTTATCGTTTAAGCCCAGGGGAGAGGAGGTGGACCAGGGGAGAGGAGGTGGACCAGGGGAGAGGAGGTGGACCAGGGAAGAGGAGGTGGACCAGGGGAGAGGAGGTGGACCAGGGGAGAGGAGGTGGACCAGGGGAGAGGAGGTGGACCAGGGGAGAGGAGGTGGACCAGGGGAGAGGAGGTGGACCAGGGGAGAGGAGGTGGACCAGGGGAGAGGAGGTGGACCAGGGGAGAGGAGGTGGACCAGGGGAGAGGAGGTGGACCAGGGGAGAGGAGGTGGGCCAGGGGAGAGGAGGTGGACCAGGGGAGAGGAGGTGGACCAGGGGAGAGGAGGTGGGCCAGGGGAGAGGAGGTGGGCCAGGGGAGAGGAGGTGGGCCAGGGGAGAGGAGGTGGACCAGGGGAGAGGAGGTGGACCAGGGGAGAGGAGGTGGACCAGGGGAGAGGAGGTGTGCTACCTTTACTGGAGGTGTAGAGCAGGGCAGCCTGGAAGCAGGCCAGAGAGGTGTCCGCTAGGCTCTCCTCGATGGACATCTGGACAGCGAAGGCCGAGTCTGGGTTCACGTTGGCCAGGGACAGCAGGTCAGTGGAACGGACAAAGAAGTTCCCGTGGAACGTGTGGATGGACAGCCCTGCAGAGCAACCACCACACACACGCCGTTACTAACAACAACAACAGAGGAATTCGAATTCAGAATAACATGAAAAATCCATTTGAATTTAGAATGTTTAGAAACAACGTCAATGACAATCCAGTTTGGAATACAATGGATTCCTTTCATTTATCTAGAAGCTATATCAAAGCAACGGTTGCTTTAGAGGCACGCGTGTTTACCTTTGTGGGTGTGTGTGTGTGTTTACCTTTGGTGCAGCGTATTCTCATGACGGCCTCGAAGCCGATCTTCCTGGTGAGGTATCTCTCCAGATCCTTCTGGAACTTCTCCCGCTGGGGCGCGTTGTGGAGGTGGTGGAAGGAGGGGTAGTAGAAGACACTTCCTGCTGAGTACTTGGACACGCAGGCTGGACGGGACAGGAGACCAGGGGGGTTTTGGTCAAACAGTTTGAGACCCTTCAGTGTGTCTAGACGGATTTACCAGAACTGTTCTACTAGGGTTTGATAACATCCACTCTCTCAAGCCTCGACATATTAGTGAAATAAGGTGCATATTGACAGTGTCGCAGTGCATATTTAGACAGTGTTCCTGTGCATATAGACAGTGTTGAAAGACTTCTAGTTAGTGTTGCAGTACATATACATTTACATTACATTTAGTCATTTAGCAGACGCTCTTATCCAGAGCGACTTACAGTAAGTACAGGGACATTCCCCCGAGGCAAGTAGGGTGAAGTGCCTTGCCCAAGGACACAACGTCAGTTGGCATGACCGGGAATCGAACTGGCAACCTTCGGATTACTAGCCCGATTCCCTCACCGCTCAGCCACCTGACTCAGACAGTGACCCTGTGACGTGTACACAGAGCTGCATGGAGTTACCTAAAGAGGCCAGGTCAGCATACTGACTGCTGAGTAGGAACAGATCCACTCCGATCTGCTGGCCGGAGCAGTCCAGTGCCAGCTTCTTGTAGAAGTCTGTGGCCGGGCCCAGGTGCTGAACATTCTGGAAACACAAACACAAATCCCTCCTGTCACACAGCATGTTAAGGCATGTAGGATATGGGTGGAGAGCATGTGACTGCAAATCAGAGGTCGTAGTTCAAATCCCCCCCCCCCCCCCCCTGCCCATTTTTTTTCTGCCGTCTGCTAAACATATAAACTGTTATTCCATGGTTATTTGATAGTGTAACAGTATATGTGTGTGGTGAGTCACATATGCCTTCATACAGAGGCCTGTTCAGCTCCTACACCAGCAGTTCAAAACCTTCGATACTTTGCGGCCCACTTGCATAGCTCACATATTCTTGCGGCCCCCCCAATACATCCATTCACTTCATTTGGGCTTATCACACGTTTAACACCACTACGAGAGCCCAACAGCTCGTTTTCACGGCTACATTTATTCCAGAGATCAAAGTAGTGTCCATCAGAGCCACAGTAAGCATACGTTTGGAAAGGTTGATTTTATAAAAAGCAACAAAAAAAGCAAGAAGCTTTTGTATCGTGTTGGTGTGTGTGAAAAAAAAAAAAAAAGTTTAAAGGTTTTCCAAATGTTTGCGAAAATAAAAAAATTCTAACCACTGAGCTCCACCAAATCCCTTGGAGCTCCCCCGTACCTTGGTGCTGATCCTCTGGTTGGGGTCCTCTCTGGACTGCAGCAGCCCTGCGCCCAGGGTTGGGAGCTGGGTCTGGAACACGGACACACGCCCCCCGGTGGGGGACATGAGCTTGAAGGCAGCCTGCAGGACCGGTCCCAGGGCGCTGTGGGTCTCCCTGGTGGAGCTGAACATGGAGGGCAGCGAGCTTAACAGGTCTCTCACCAGCTGGGGGAGGGAGGAGGAAGGAGTGGGGGGAGGAGGAAGGAGAGGAGGGGCGGGAGGAGGAGAAGGAAAGAGGAGAGGAGAAAAATTAGGGGGAATGACGAACATGACTGAATTGGGAAGAGAGAGGTGTTCTACCCCCGTCTTCACTGTCATTATTTGGATCAAGTCGGACCAATCAAGCTGGACCAATCAAGCTGGACCAATCAAGCTGGACCAAACAAGCTGGACCAATCAAGCTGGACCAAACACTGATGACCCTCCCCCCAAAGCTGGGACGTTTCATACGACTTCAAAACCAAAATGGACTCGCCCATTTCATCAACAAACTGGGACCAGAGGTGATGCGTGAAGGAGGGCAGATGTTTACCTCCATGCTCTCCTTCAGGTTAACCAGCAGGCTGTCGTGAGAGGGGATGAACACGTCTGAAATAACACAACAGACACCATTATTAAACATCTGGCTGCTGGAGAAACTTCTAGAGAATTTCACTGGAGGTCCATCCAGCTGTTCTCTATATAACATTCCTTGTTATATAACTACTTTCTGCTATTCTAAAAGTAAATGTCGATCTCATAAAAGTTTGTTTGGTGAAATGCGATAAGGTAAGCCACAGTCTCTTAAACTGAGGTCCTGGTTGGTCCATCGTGAAGGGCAACAGTAAGTCAGGTGGGTCTGTATTGAATATGAACAAGTAGAACAAACATTCTGGTACACAAGAACATAAACACACATGGGTGCAGCTCAGTGGCTAGAATATCTGCCTGCATATCAAGAGGTACCAGGTTCAAATCCCCACCTGTAGGACGTTTTGGATAAAAGCATCTGCGAAAAGAAAACATCATCATTAGAAATGTATTTGATCATACAAGCACCTACCGTCGATGTCAGAGACCACCAGCATCTGGGGCTGGGACAGGCCCTCCTGGAGGTTGTAGAAGTGGATGGTGCTGTCGAAGCTCAGGAAGCCCACTTTGGTGCGCGTGTCTCCGGGCAACCTGTCACACAACACCCCCCCCCATACCCCGGAGAGTTAGCATAGCCTCCAGCTAGCACACACTGTATGCCGAGTGTGTGTGAGCACATGTTTGTGTGTGCGTGTCGGCGGGTGAATGAGTGTGTGTTTGTGGGGGTGAAACAGTGAGTGAGTAAGTGAGTGGGTGAGGGATTGAAAAAAGAAAAAAAAAGAATCAGGATATAGATTTCATGGAAATGTGGGAGTTAAGTGGGAGACTGTGTGCAGGCTGATATTCTCCAGACATCATCCCAGCCTCCGAGCTAGTCAGGTCTGCTTACGACTAAGAGCATGACGACTAAAACATGCCCACAAAGGGATGATGGTCCCGAAAAGTCTGTTTTTACCATTAAGCTCTATTTTAGAGTTTGCATTTGCAGTAGCTTTGTGAATCTCAGGGTTTCGGTGGAGGAGTGAAGCTCTTACTTGTCCAGGTTTTCCAGAAGCGAATCACAGAAGACCTTCAGGTAGCCTGACTCCACTGCATTATGGGACACGTCCAGCACAAAGAGATATACAGCTGGCTGGGGGGGTCGGAGCTGAGACACACACACGCACGCACATGCACACATATATGTATTTCCCAGAAAAACCAGCTTACAATAACTCAACAATTGCCCTAGAGAGGAAAACACTGACATCTGTTGCTGTCGTTAGTGGTGTTGTGCACCACACTGCCCTCTAGTGGCCTAAAGACAAACAGCCCCTCACCATGTAGTCTGAAGAGGCTATGAACTCCACCGTGGAGTTCTGCACCTCCGGCCTCTTGTGTGGTTCTCCGTAGGAGCGGGTGACGGGGTTGTACATGAACTCATCTGGGACTGAGAGGGCCACAGGGGACAGAAGACGTCATGCAAATCTCCAGTTCAGGTTACAAGTTTTTCAGGATTCAGAAGTTGCATTACAACGTCCTACTCCTCTACTCTACCACCCCCCTCCTCTACCCCACCCTCACCCTACTACTACTAGTCCTCTACAACCCCTCCCCCCCTCACCATCGTTGACACGGTAACAGAGGTTACACTTCCACCTCCGCTGGTCCAGGAAGGAGACGAAGGGGTTGATGTAGGTCCTGCAGGAACGGCAGCGCACAATGGTGTTGGACGTGATGACGGGCAGCTGCTGTAGACGGGGAGGAGGAGGAAGAGGAGGAGGAAGAGGAGCAGGAGGAGGAGGAGGAAGAGGAAGAGGGGGGGGAGGAAGAGGAGCAGGGGGAGGAGGAGGAGGGGAGGAGGAAGAGGAGCAGGAGGAGGAGGGGGAGGAGGAAGAGGAGGAAGAGGAGGAGGAAGGGGAGGAGGAAGGGGAGGAGGAAGAGGAGGAAGGAAAAAATATGTTCAGGAACAGACAAAAATAAGTAAATTCTTCTGATGAACACAGCTTGTTCGTGGTTTTACCAACTCCCTGCACCTGTGACCTGCATCACACCTACATCTCCACCACAACTGTAGCAGTCAGACAACCATGTCTCTGGTCTGTCTGACTGCTCTGTGTCAACGTCAGCTTCAGCTGTTCTCCCCACATGTACAACATGCACTCAGCCTTCTCCACCCTCCAGTGGAGTGCTCCACTTCTCGTATAAACACACCTCACCCCCTGCTCCCCTGCTATCCTCAACACCTCCCACAAACGCAGGGATAATGGCCTCTACTTCGGCATGGCTAGGACACATCACCACTGAAAGCTCCATTCACTCCCAACAGCCCTGGAGGAGATCTCTGCTGTGCTTGCTGAACGGTGACGTAACCAGTTCTAACCAGACTGTCAGCTCTGGTTCCCATTCAAGACTGCAGGTCACATTCAGAGTTGTTATTATGTAACT
The DNA here is from genome assembly GCF_038355195.1 of Osmerus mordax. Classification (NCBI taxonomy): domain Eukaryota; kingdom Metazoa; phylum Chordata; class Actinopteri; order Osmeriformes; family Osmeridae; genus Osmerus; species Osmerus mordax. The sequence continues at coordinate 3,060,613 of NC_090061.1, read as the reverse complement.
CAGTGTGATGCTGAGTAAAGGTCAGGATGGAGGCCGTATAGAGGCCAGGCTGGACGCTGTGTGGAGGCCGTATAGAGGCCAGGCTGGACGCTGTGTGGAGGCCGTATAGAGGCCAGGCTGGACGCTGTGTGGAGGCCAGGCTGGACGCTGTGTGGAGGCCGTATAGAGGCCAGGCTGGACGCTGTGTGGAGGCCATACAGAGGCCAGGCTGGACGCTGTGTGGAGGCCATACAGAGGCCAGGCTGGACGCTGTGTGGAGGCCGTATAGAGGCCAGGCTGGACGCTGTGTGGAGGCCGTACAGAGGCCAGGCTGGAGGCTGTGTGGAGGCCGTGTAGAGGCCAGGCTGGACGCTGTGTGGAGGCCGTACAGAGGCCAGGCTGGAGGCTGTGTGGAGGCCGTACAGAGGCCAGGCTGGAGGCTGTGTGGAGGCCGTGTAGAGGCCAGGCTGGAGGCTGTGCTGTACCTGCAGGTCTCTGAAGGGGTGCAGCAGCAGCCCCAGGGGCAGTCTGGCCTTGGTGAGCAGGGCCTGGGTCTGGGGCACGCTGGTCAGGGTGCACCTGAACGTCCTGGGGAGCACACACAGACACACACACACACACACACACAGACAGTAAGCATTATGTCATCAGTGCATCTACACACCGTTACATTTAGATGTTTCTGTATTAGAATAGTTGTTGAGTGAGCATGCAAGCAGACTCACAGACACAGACTCACAGACACAGACTCACAGACACACAGACACACACACACACAGACGGACGTACTGGGGGCTGCAGTTGGCCTTCCTCAGGTCGGAGCTGAGGTTGGGCTCTGGGGCCTCCAGGGGCCGGGGGGGCAGCAGGCTCCTCTCCTGCAGCAGGTTGACGGGCATCAGGGCCTCCATCTCCAGCTCTGGGACCCCACTCAGCCCCCCCAGCGCCTCCGACAGCTGGGACAGGTTAGGGAAGGCAGGCTGGGGGAGGAGGGGAGAGGGTTAGTTACCTCAAGGACACATCGTGTGCATGAGGGGCCTAGTCTAGTCTCCTACCTGGGAGTACTCGTAGCCAGGGTTGTAGCCCCCATGGGAGGGGGAGGAGTCTGGGGCTGGTGCTTGCTGATAGGCTGACTGCATGCTGGGGTAGCCGTAGCCGTAGGGCGGGGGATGGCTGGCCATGTCACTGGAGGGAACCATGGAGGAGTCTGGGAAGGGAGGGAGGGGGGAGAAGAAAGGGGTGGGGGAGAGACAGGAGGGAGAAGAGAGGATATGGGGGGGGGGGGAGAAAGAGAGGGGTGGAGGGGAGAAAGGGGCAGAGAGAGAAGGAGGGGAGAACCGAACAGAAGAGAGAAAATGCTAGAACGTCAGTGTCTGAGTGGGCTGAAGCAGGCTGTGCTGATGTGTTGGGGAGAGTGTGTTCCTCACCTGGGTAACTACCCCCCTCCAGGCACTCATAGCTGGCCGGCACCGGGGAGGCACTGCCTGTGGTGGAGGAAGATGTGTCACCGCCTGACAGAGGAGACAAGAAGGAAGGAAACCACACAAATAAGTGAAAAATGAAATGGTTATGTTGTCTCAGTACCTTGAACAGACCCAGTGTATCTGCAGAGGGTTAGACAGAGTATGGAATGCTAGATGGGACGGTAAACACACAACAGGATGCATTTAGCAATTAGCAGGTGAAATGGTGCTGAAAGGAATCCACCCAAGTGGGCAGGAAGAGGAACAACAAAGTTCTCCAGCCTCTGCGAGTCAACCCTTCCCCTGCGCTCCCGAGTTTCAGGACAAACAGAGAGGAGGTCGCGAGGTCCACAAACTCCGCCGGGGCTTTTAAGCTTCACATGTCGTCTCTCGTCCTTCCCCTCACGGCCTCACAGGGGGCCTGACAACAACTCGCACTCCCACAATCCCACAATCCCACGTCAGCCTGTCCCGGGATGGTGGGGGAGGAGGGATCTGGGATGACAGCGGATGAAGGAAGGTGTGTAAGGCCCAAATTAATCCTATTGGCCAAATGGAGGACTGTGCTGGTGAACTAAGATAGCCCAGGCTAAGCGCTCGTTGAAACACATCCAATTAGCCCAGGCTAAATCTGCCCCGGCGTGAGGAGAGGAGCTCTGGGGAGAAGCCCTGCCTGAAAGGAAGAACCAGTCAAGACTCTACACCGTCTCCTCCTGAATCTGACACCACACAAACCTCGAATACCTTCAGAACTGTCTTTAACGCTAACACCTCTACCGGTAGGACAGCATCGACAAATACAATTATACTGTATGACAAGCAGAGAGAACCGGCATCCACTACAGGTGCCTTAAAAGGAGGGAATAAACATGAAATCAAAGAACGCTTGGGGGTTGGAGTTGGAGGCAGCAACACCTTAGCCACAGTGCTAATGAGAGCTAGCTCAGCCTGGCCAGCTTCCTGGTCCCACGGCAGAGACCCAGGGCCCAGAGACGCCCTGGCGGACTGGGGAGAGGCTATATATAAAAAGCTGTTAACCTCCAGTCGATTACACAGCTCCTCAGGGCGGGGCAGTGCATGTCTCTGAGGAGACACTTCAACACCTCTCTAGAACTGGGACACTACGAGGAGAGATGCTGTGCAGGATATGACACGTAGCAGCAGCATGGTTTTAAAGGTGAAAAGTGAACGATTTTATGTTTAGTCCACACAACCTTGTCCAGTGTATCTAATGGGGAAACAAAGGGAAATTGAGTCCTTATGGAAATTAGTTTCGTGTTTTTTTTGTTGAATATTTAATGTGTTGAAGTCAGAGATACAGCAGAGCAGCGTAATGTTCCCCAAAACGTCCTCTGACACAGGCGACGCTGCGAGGAGGCATCCTTCCTGCCTGCACCCTGCCAGAGCAACATGACTTCCTGCAGAGCAGAGGCCTTCTGGGTTAGATGCCAGACAGAAAGCAGAGCAGGCTCACAGTCTGTACGCCAACGACACATTCTGGAACATCAACTGAATTCTCAAAGAAATAGTATGAGCCACAATGTGTGGTTATATGTCAAGTGAAAATTGTGCGATTTACCCCCTTATTTGGACTCTTCTGCACAGAAAGTTGATGGTTAGAGTTGAGGGAAGGCATGGGGTTGAGATGGCCGGGGGGGGGGGGGGGGGGGGGGGGGCGGCCGGGGGGGAAAGTGAATTTGGAGATGGATTGTTTGCTTTAGGAAGGGAAGGCGAGGGAGGGAGGAGACAGTACAGTGAATGAGGGGAGGAGGGAGAGTACAGTGGAGGGAGGAGACAGTGCAGTGAAGGGGGAGGGGTGGGTATGGATGGGTAATAAAATCAGAGCAAAGCAGACCTGCTTCCTCATCCTCATCCTCCTCTTCCTCGGAGCTGGATGACGAGGGTACTGGGGCGGCTGGCGCAGGGGGGGCTGCGGAGCCACTATTAGCTACATATCCGTACTGCATGCCTGTGGGGGGGGGGGGGGGGGTCAAAACAGAACCATCAGCTGTGGAAGGGAATGGGGGGGTGGGGCATTGTAAGGGAGCGCCCACGACATGTGACTGCGTTTGTGTTTGAGAAACTGTTGTACAACCGTCATCCACGAAATTGTCTGATGTTGCCCAGATATGATGTTTTTGCAGCATTGCACAGTGAAATCCTGTAGTTGAGATACTATTGCTGTTGTTGTGCCTGTTGGCTGGGATGAGGCTACTCTGCACTGTGTCTGGTAATACAGATCAACCTTTGACCACTAAAATACTACATAACTACGCCCCCCTCATGTCCTGCTGTACTTTGCATGTGCATTATTTGCATGTCGCCCTGGATAAAAGCATCTGCTAAATGAATAAAAACATTGTAGATGTGTCATGGTGTGTGTGTGCGAGAGAGAAGGCTGGTTTTTCTGAGGCGCTGCCAGGTGTCAGCTTCAAACCCCGTAACACTAAGCAGTGAAGAACAGGAAGAAACCTCTAACTGAGGTTTCTAAAACCAGCAAGCACTCGACGGATCACGCTGCACTAGAAAACGAGGACGTTAGCAAACTCCCTCTCTGTCTGAGCAGAGGCCCATACCGAGCTCTTCTGGGAGAATTCAAAAAGATAATCACATCTGACATTTTATCCATTTAGCAGTTTGCTTTCATCCGAAGCAACTTAAAAATACAGCGTATAGAAAACACAGCAGGGAACATGCTCTCGGCTCCCGTCCAATGGCAGTCCACCCCTGGCGACTTCATCCAATGGAAAAAGCTGTTTGAGGGACACACTGTGTGCCTGTCTCTAGTACCTGGCTGGTGTCCGGGGGACGAGTGGACCGAGGCAGCGGGGGTCCCTGAGGGGGTCCTGTCTGCGTCCGACAGCCCAGCTGGGACTCGTCCGTAGGGGTCACGAGATCCTGGGACTTGGCCTGGCTGGTCGTAGTGTTGGAGGACTGGGGCCTGGCCTGGCTGGTCGTAGTGTTGGAGGACTGGGGCCTGGCCTGGCTGGTCGTAGTGTTGGAGGACTGGGGCCTGGCCTGGCTGGTCGTAGTGTTGGAGGACTGGGGCCTGGCCTGCGACAAATAACCTGGGGGCTTATTTCATTGTACTTTGTTCGTTTAGCAGATACTTGTATACAGTGGTACATGACTAGATTGACCTCACAACTCATTCCAACAAAAGATCCATCAGAAAGAATACAGCTTCCGGGTCCTACCTGCACTTCCCTGGCCGTTCACTGTGGGCGGAAGGCCTGGAGGAGCCACGCCGTACCCAGGATGCACCGCTGCCGGGGACCCCAGCTGGCTGGTACCATTTCCAGGAGGATACTGGTGCAAGGGAGCCCCCATCAGGTTTGGAACGGGTCTCGGGGAGGAGGTGGCGAGCGAGGAGCGTAGCGTCCCATACTGGCTGCTGCCCGGTGCAGATGGGTAGGAGACTATGGGGTAGAGGGGGGTGCCAGGCCCACTTGGTGGTGCCGACACCAGGTTTGTCTGTTGAGGGTGGTGCTGTGAGTGGGGAGTGTGATACTGCTGTCCGTAGTAACCTGCTGAGGTGCCGTAAGGGACTGGCTGCTGGAATGGCTGTGGATGGTGGGGATTTGATGGGGAACTGGGTGGAGGGTGGAGGGAAGCTTGGGGTGGCCCAAATGCAGTGGGGGCTACACTGGAGACAGCAGTGGGGTGGGGGGGTTGCTGGTGGCTGTTGTGGTAGTAGTTAGCACTGTGGTCATTGTTCGTGATTGTCGCTTTGTTAGGGGCAGGGGCACACTGTGCTGGAATGGTGGAGTGGCCTTGATGTTGAGGTGTGTCTCCATAATAGCCCGGATAGCCAGGATATGTGGAGGGGTAGTTCTGTTCTGAACCTGGAAAAAAAGGGATACAGTTGTATTCAGCAGGTCGCAACGTTGGTCAAGGGAGCGACGCATATCTAAAGCTTTAAACTGTCATAGCTAATCAAAGTTAACTAACGGTCCATGATTACGCCTTCTACAGCTGACCACGTTCTAGATGTCAAACTTTGATAAAGTTAACATACTAAGCTATCGCTTCCAAGAAATATTATAATTTTAAAACGTAAAGGTTGCTAGGTAGGCTAATTGGCTTGTAAACACACTAACGTAGCCGACAGAACGCAGTTAAACCAACCTTCCCAATCCCCAGTCACTAACGTCAGCTAGCTAGCACTACAGTAGCTAAACTGGCTAGTTTGACAGCTGCATTGATTACTCTGGCTTGCTACAGCTAGCAAGCTGTTATAAAATGTGCACATTCGGCTAGCTTTCCAACTCCACAATGATCAACTACTATTAATGATCTCGCCATAATCTGTCGCGTCTGTCACGTTTCCCTTGGTTTGAGTCACTACTAGCAAAAGCTTTACTAACCGGCACTGCGGGTGAGTTTAGCTAGCTATACAGCTAGATACGCTATAGCGCCATAGGGTTAGACTAGCTAGTAGCTAGCTAGCTAGCCACTTAGAATACTGCTGCTGACTGCACAAACACCTGCAAGTTATATTTTATGACATAAGTCAAGTAAAATGTATGACTAGTTACACTTGACCTTAAAGTCTAGAGAAACTGTTTCACATAAACATGTTGGGAACCAGATAAACGGCAGCTTCAAGGCTATACGCTAATCTTGTACAGCCTAGCTTATCTCCGCGGCCTGTTTTACCATTCTGATAAGGGGATGCTGCTCCACCATTCAGCGTTGAGTTCAAGCTGTAACCAACAGATGTGTTCAGGTTTGTAAACCCCGGTGCAGACATCGCTGAGTCCTCCTGTCCTCACGAACACAACTGTACAAGGTTACTAAAACTCATCAAATGTTGTCACCCAAGTTGTAGTATATTCCAAGGTGCTGACTGGCAGTTTTCGTCCCTGATGGTGACCGTTCGTGAGCCCCTGCCACCCTACGACGATGAGCTTCTTTCCCAGTGATGATGCGATTATCTGGTACCGTTTCTATGCGACTAGCAATTACTAGTTACAAGTCAAAGGCGCCATCTAGTGCAGCGAATAGGCACTTCCTCTGGGTCTGTCCTATAAATAAAGACGGTTTTTATGAAAACATACATTAATTGAGAGGCCCTAAGGCCAGTTCATATTGCCCCAACACCAAATATTCGAACTATTTGTGTAGGGTTTAAAATGTTTGGAATGATAGGCTAACCGTCATTTTCACACTGCTCCAACAGACGCCAACAGTCATATCACCCCACTCTACTGTTGGTGTTTGTTTGGAAAGTGTGAACTGCTTCAAAAACATAAGGTACAAAAGGTAGGACACAAATATGTGGCAACCTCACTACACTGCAGTTCATAAGACTTTCTAGACAATCTAACTTTAAGACAATCTATACTCCAAGGTGAAGTTCACCAACAGCAGAATAAGGTGAGAGAATTAATTAATGATTACAGATTACAGTTGTTTAGTACCATCTTTTCCACGAGGGATTGACACGGTTGCCCATTTATCATATCAGATAAATGTGGTTCCATGTTCATGTGAACTAAAACCAAACACTGCCATGCTTCATAGCCATCTAAATCCTCACACAGCACAGCATATGTATTTAAAAATATTTATTTTCTAACTGTAAAACTGTCGCATCACAATACATCCTGGGGGATCCTAGGGCGTCCGTCTGTGCACTCGCACTCCTCTCTCTGGTGCGGTGTGGAAGAGGGCTCCTGGCCCTGGCCTTTGTTCTGGCAGGTGGGACAACAGGAAGTGAGCCCCCCCTGCCTGCAGGTGGGGCAGGAAAGGACTAGCTGGCAGCAGAAGGTGGTGGTGCACAGCTGGTAATGGTCCCAGGGTGAGCTGCAGTACCTGCACTCTGGAGCGAGGGACAGAGGGAGAGGGTCACGTTTTATGAGCTTGTTTTGTTTTGGTAATATTCAAAAATCGTATGCAAACAAATCACTCAAGCACTTTTGCCATTCAAACAATCAGATCATATTCAAATTTGATTTCATTCATATACTAAAATGTCAGTAGCTTGTGGACGTTTGACACTGAACAACCGCAAACTCACAAACACAGTGTGCTGTAATACCCAGGGGAGATACACACACCTGAGATAACGTCCCCATTTGAGGAGATTGCATAGCGTTCGTCAAACACAAACAGTTTCCCTCGATAAAACCCCTCTGGGAAGCGCTCCAGGTACTTATGAATCCCTCCCTTCAGCTGGTACACCTCCCTGCACACCTCCTAGACACACACAGCATGGTTTGTTGACTTTGTTGGGCTGAAAGTGTTCTTGCATATGGAGGGGCATTAAGCATAGTTATATGAAGATATTATACAACGCTACCAAGCAAAACAGATACGTTTAGTGAAGGTCACTATGCTTACCTTGGAGCGAAGATATGCTGACCCACGTTCACAGCGAATACCCCCTGTGCAGTACATGAGCACATTCTTGTCTCTGAAGAGGTCAAGGTTCTGGTCAACGTAGTCAGGGAAGTAGCTGAACTTGCGAATGTTGGGGGCTACACAATGTCTGAAGTGGCCCTAGAGACCCCCAGAGGAGGAAAGGAGAACAGGGGTTACATATGTAGCCCTGCTGGAGCAGATACGGTGCATTCATCTCTCAACCGTACTCACTATTTTACTCTCGTAGAAGTTTCGGCAGTCTAACAGTATTGTGTCTTTGCAAGAATCCCTTTTTGACAGAATAGCCTCCACTTCTTTGTGAAATTCCTCCGGTTCCAAGTGGATTCCTTAACAAGATTAGCAAACCCTTGTCAAACCAGATGTCTGTCTCCTATGCTTCAGTCAAACAATCATCTGATATAAGTACTGTAGGATCTGGCATACATTGCCTACATGTTACATATATTTAAATCTGTTTCTGAATGCATCGAAACCCCCCCCCCCCCCCAACCACCCCCACCCCCACCCCCACACACACACACACACACACACACACACACACACACACACACACACACACACACACACACACACACACACACACACACACACACACACACACACACACACACACACACACACACACACACACACACACACACACACACACACACACACACACACACACACACACACACACACACACACACACACAGGTAGTATTGTGTGGTTTAGTACCTGCCAGTCTGTAGGACACTTCCTCAGGGTCCACTCCCATGGGGACAATTTCCTTGTAGACACCCACCCTGAGGTCAGGGAAACAGCCTGCCCCCCCTTCGCTGGTCTGTGGAGACACAGAGAGCCAGGCCCTGCTGTCAAACTATTCAAGCTTAAGTCTCTGACTTGTGTATATAAGCTCGTCTGGCAAAATTATGTGAGGAGAATTTTTACCTTGAAGTCCTCCTGATCCATGATCTTAAAGACTGGATGTGAACGCATTGCCTTGATGTACGAGTTAGTCGCCACTTTGGTGCCGCCAATTGTGCCATTGATACCCTCTGTAGCCACCCTCACCTGCAGAAAGACTGGAAGGACTGAGTATATATGACAAGATCAGGAAGTACATTAGCTTATATTTACTACCATGTGCATGTGTACTAAAAAAAAAATATGTAGTTTTCCTGTAGTGACACTGTAGTTATAAAGGAACTTCATGCACAGCATAATAGCCCCAGGTGAGGTACAGAATTACCTTGCCAGTTAGGTGGAGCTTCTCACACAAGGCCTTTTGCCAGGCACAGATAGGATGTGGATCTGTAATCTGGCAATAGCAGTAGTATAGGAGAACCTCACCTGGACCACTTAGACACAGAAGAGGACACAGTAAGATAAAAATGTGTGCATGCCAAATGTTATTGAAATCAATGAGTCTTATTGTGATATAGTCTCATGTACTTCTGTAGCTGGTCATCAGAGATGTGGCTGGTGTCAGGAATCCACTGTGAAATATCTACAGTCTCTTTCACTTTTACTTGCTGTTGTGATAATGTGTCTTTCTCAGTCTGGCTGAGAAAGTTCTCGAACGTTGACTCTGTTAACTGTGTAATCTCAGATTCATGAGCCCTGGCCACATGCTTGTGGATTGAAGAGGGTTCATAGAAACTTTGGCTACAGCATTGCCAGGTTGTTGGACGAACGGCTTCCTCGGAACATGGGTTTTCCTTCGATGCCACAAATTTGGCAAATGTCTACAAAACGATACAAAAAAAAATTGTAATGGGATACATATTATATTACTTTAAAAAGTAGTTGTAAAGTACACAACTCTGGTTATTCGGTCAGAAGGGCCTCCTTACAGTTGTAAACTCACCTTCCTCTTGCAGAAAGCATAATACTTTCTTAAGGTTGTGGAAAGTTGCAGTTTCTCTTGTTTTTGGCCATGAGTAGCATAAGTATCCTGAGTAGAAACATCGATGCAAGCCATATCTGTTGCCATGTCAATATACGTTATTTTGTCGCAAAGGGGCTTCTGTAAGATTTCAGGAACTACGCTTGACTACTTCAGCGTTTAGAGTCAGATTGCAACCATCATTGAAAAGAGCGTTACCGCCACCTACTGTTAAGGAGAGTAGCGCAGGCGGCCCACACTAAATCAAGAAATCATTAACCTAAAAAAAAAAACACACATAACCTAAACCTAGTTTTCAAAAAAATTGCAAAAAATAGCCATACATACCTCCCTACAATTAACACCTGTACTTAATAGTCCGGCTGGAAAATAGCGTAACGTTCCAAAATAAACAACACATTTATATCCAAAGAAGAAAAATAATAACATGTTATGGGTCAAAACTATTACAAAAAAAATAAAAAAATAAAAATAACTATTGTACCTTTAAGCCTGGATTGTGATTACGTAGTTGCCTCAACCTTGGTCGCCTTTAGGGGGCGTGCGTTACGAAAAAGGTCAAAAAGTTACCCTTCTAGGTTCACGTCACTGGGAAATTCCAGTGGGGAAGTAAATTGTATTAACAACTGTCCAATTCACGTTCTAGTTGTCTTTTGTTCTTAACCATTTGACATATACCATCATTGCTCAATTTAAACACATGTATTCAGTCTTATCAGATAACACTGGTGGTGGACGACATCTGCCGCTGTTTAATTAGCTGTAGCTGCTACTATACTAGATACTGTAGCAGCTTGCTAATGAGTTCATCCAAACAGCATGGCGCAATAGGTGCGAAACTCAGTTCAAATTAGGTTGGGACTGCCACTGCAATTTCATGTTGGAATCCGATTTGTGACCTCCTAAAGCAGGTAAGCATTTGCTGTTTTTAGTACACGGTACGTTCCAGCTCATTTCCAAGAATGCATTCAGTTTACCTTAGACTTGTGTGTAACTGCTTAAACAGTTTGTGATCTTGCCTATTATTGTGCAGCCCAGTCCACTTCCTCATATCTCAAATTAGCTTGTCTGCTAGCTAGTCTAGTTAGCTATTTAGCTTGCTAACATTGATCATGAATAGCAAACTGTCGCTGTAACTGTCGCTACTGTACAGCAAACTTCAGTAGCAATGGAATGGCGAAACATTGAAACATATCTGTTTGAACTGGTGTACTGACACAGTAACTATTGGTTAGGTATAGGCTAGCTACCACACATTGGGCGCAAGATAAAAAGCTAACAAGGTAGTTAGTCCTAAACTTACTAACTAGTTCAATAAGTGCTAGCTCTACTGTCGAGAGCTGTTCAGCTGGAAAATATCCCTCTTTTGCTATAATTGACGAAAGAGCAGACCAGTGAAAACTCAAACTATCATTGTGGTCTTACGGTCTTTTGTGCTTTCCCCAGTCACAGACACAAACATGGCTGATGAGGATTACCTGTCAAATCAAACCCCGGTACACCTCGACCCGTTTTCCTCTTTCTATAAAGAAATACTATGATTTGTGTTGTTGTTCCATTGTTGTTCTCAACAGTGCATTCCCATTCCTGTTGTTTTATACATATTTTAGGAAGCAATATTAATCTTACCGTATACCTTTTTGATATATAGTAATGTATAGTATATTATAAAAAATTTAGGTAGCGATATGACAGCATTATAATAAACGATTAACTGGAGGTTTGGTTTTTAATCCGTGAATGCTTCTATTTGTTTTCTAGTTCTATGATCCACTATGGGATATCTCATCTTACTCGGACATACCACAGCGAACAGGTAAGAGCATAGACCAGTGGGAATGACGTTTTTACTTTTATTTCTACAGTTCCTTGGCCATGGGGAAAGTATACAGTTAGTCAAAATATTACCTACTATCCCAACCCAGCATATCCTTCACCCCCTTGATGCAAGTTGAAAAGACAGTTTTGTGACGTCATGATGTGTTTGGGTAGTTTACTACTTCATAGCCACAAGTACACTTCTCTTTCTCAAGTTAGTCTCACTTCTCTATTGATCTTCAGAAGGCTGTCAGAAAAAACACTTTAATGAAACATCAAGCACAAACAGAAGGTGAAACAAGACTACAAAGGGGAAACTTCTCTTTGTCATGGTGGAGACCCAACGTGTGTGTGTGTGGGTGAGTGTGTGGGTGAGTGCGTGTGTGTGTGGGTGTGTGTGTGGGTGGGTGTGGGTGAGGGTGTGTGTTGTCCAAATCAGCATTGAGAGGTGGCATTCTACACTGTGCTGTGAAACCAAGTCCCATGGACAGTGTCTTCAAATTGAACTGATGGATTCAGGAATAAGTGGCGTCTAAAGTCTCTCTCAGTCTTGATTCTTGTATCTGTAGCCGAATGCTAGCGTGTTGGTTGAAGGAAGCTAGCTAACATCAGTGGGAGGATGTGGCCAGGCCCTTTGTCAGACAGGAAGTCATCGAAGCTGATGTGGTTGTTTAACACAGAGGATGTGACACACCTGATGGTGTTAACAAAACCAAAAAAGGCGCAAGTTCGCAATAACTGCGACCATGCACCCACGGGCAGTTTTTGTGGACCGACCCACCGATAGAGTGAGCTACAGAGCTGGATGTCACAGGGAAAACAACATCCTTGCCACATGACAGCAAGTACATCTAAGTATCGTACATGCCATTTGTTGAATTATAGTCTTGGCCAGGTCTCCCTTGAAAAAGAGATTCTTAATCTCAATGGGTCTCTCCTGGTTAAATAAAGGTTATTATTATAGTGGTTCTGTACTTTAAAAAACTGTTTTAAGTCTCTCTTGGAGAGCAGTCTTCTGTTCGGGGCAAGCTCACTACACGATGACCTGTTCATTGGTTGATATAGAAGTCTGCTCATGATAGAGATTTCTAGGTGAAGAGCAAGCCACTCCAGTGTTTCCGTAAAGGGGGGGGGGGGAATCTGGTTGTTCAGGTAACTAGTCTTGAATCAGGTCAGGTGAGTGTGATTGGAGCCGGTAGATAGTTCTCCAGGAGCAGGGTTGGAGACCCCTGTTATAGAGTGTATGTTGTTTCTTCCGCTTTTATGTGTGAAGACACTCGACTGATGGTTAATATGTGTGCTTTCTCCCCCTCTTCTCGTGCTCCTCATTTCAGTGGATGGGCCGTACCTTCAGATCACTGAGCAGCCCAAACAGGTAAGCCCTCCATCCTCACTCTGCTCCTAGAGGTCCGACGGCCCTGTAACCACCTGTCGGCTCTGCACATCCTCTGAGTGGGATGTGTATAGCTGAGTGGGTAGATCATTTGACTGCAGATCAAGAGGATCGCAGGTTCAAATAGTCCCCTTTTCCATTGGTTTTGGACAGCATCCACCAAATGAATACATCAGATATTTGTCGACCTTACTGTTGACAGAAAGCAAGTCGACCTTACTGTAATCTACCCAGTATGGTTGCGAGGTGTTTGGGTGGCAGATGTTTAACGGTTAACGGCGATCACGTGTTCCCCAGAGGGGCTTCCGTTTCCGGTACGGCTGCGAGGGGCCGTCTCACGGCGGGCTCCCGGGAGCGTCCAGTGAGAAGAACAGGAAGTCCTATCCTCAGATCAAGGTGATGCACTTTTCTCTTCGTTGTTCTTTTGTGTTCTTCCATATGTCATGTGACAGTGTGGATGTGTTCTGACTGAAGATGCATGAGAGGGAATTCCCCTCTTGGTTTCTAGAAGCATTTCCAACATGTAGTTTTACATTGGATAAAGGTGCGTGGATGAGGCCTGTCAGTTTGTAGGCCGTGTTTCCACAAGCACAGGGTTGTTCTGAAGTATGCTCTTCTGCCTTTTCTATCACCATGAGTTCTCTCTCTATCTTTTTTTCTTCTTTTTTTCAGTCCTTTTTTCTTTTTTTCTCATTTTCTCTCTAGATTTCTTTGTCTCCCTTTCTCTTGTTTTTCCTCCTCCACCCCCTCCTCTTCCGTTGTACACACACACACTACACACTACACAAATACACACAAATCCTTGGTAATTTTAACTATGTTCAGACTTAACTCTGGGAAGTCCCCACTTGTAGGAGTGTCTGGATATGGAGCCCGTTTCTCCACTGTCTTATCATTAGCAGGATCTCTATAAAAATGTTAGGCCTTAAACCTTTGTGGTTTAATCTATATGGTTTAGTGATTTAACAGATGTGGTACAGGCAAGATATGAAAAATATTAGGTCTTCTACAGCCAGGATCATGTAGTTTCTTTAGAAACTATTGAATATCATTTAAAGTGCTTTCATTTCCTTCCTTCTCTGGAAACCGTCTGACATTCACATAGAAGAACGAGTCATTCTCTGGTTAAAGACAAGTTTATCATAATCACTATAATAAGAAAGGATAGGAAAGATTGATTTAGTAGTATGCCTGTGTTTCATGCCTGTGGCTTTCATTTTTTTTTTATTTAGCAGTGTAACATACAGGATTAGGGGAATTGTAACCTGAAACCTCTTGATCTGCAGGCAAACACTCTACCACTGAGCTATACCCATCCCCATGCTCTACCACTGAGCTATACCCATCCCCATGTTCTACCACTGAGCTATACCCATCCCCATGCTCTACCACTGAGCTATACCCATCCCCATGTTCTACCACTGAGCTATACCCATCCCCATGTTCTACCACTGAGCTGTACCCATCCCCATGTTCTACCACTGAGATATACCCATCCCCATGTTCTACCACTGAGCTGTACCCATCCCCATGTTCTACCACTGAGCTATACCCATCCCCATGTTCTACCACTGAGCTATACCCATCCCCATGTTCTACCACTGAGCTATACCCATCCCCATGTTCTACCACTGAGCTATACCCATCTCCATGCTCTACCACTGAGCTATACCCATCCCCATGTTCTACCACTGAGCTATACCCATCCCCATGTTCTACCACTGAGCTATACCCATCCCCATGTTCTACCACTGAGCTATACCCATCCCCATGTTCTACCACTGAGCTATACCCATCCCCATGTTCTACCACTGAGCTATACCCATCCCCATGTTCTACCACTGAGCTATACCCATCCCCATGTTCTACCACTGAGCTATACCCATCCTCATGCTCTACCACTGAGATATACCCATCCCCATGTTCTACCACTGAGCTATACCCATCCCCATGTTCTACCACTGAGCTATACCCATCCCCATGTTCTACCACTGAGCTATACCCATCCCCATGTTCTACCACTGAGCTATACCCATCCCCATGTTCTACCACTGAGCTATACCCATCCCCATGTTCTACCACTGAGCTATACCCATCCCCATGTTCTACCACTGAGCTATACCCATCCCCATGTTCTACCACTGAACTATACCCATCCCCATATTCTACCACTGAGCTATACCCATCCCCATGTTCTACCACTGAGCTATACCCATCCCCATGTTCTACCACTGAGCTATACCCATCCCCATGTTCTACCACTGAGCTATACCCATCCCCATATTCTACCACTGAGCTATACCCATCCCCATGTTCTACCACTGAGATATACCCATCCCCATGTTCTACCACTGAGCTATACCCATCCCCATGTTCTACCACTGAGCTGCACGCTACAACTCTCCCCCTTAATTCCCCACTGTTTCAGATCCGTTGGGAATTTCCTCGCGTGTCGTGCGCACATAATTACAAGGAATGTCGAGTGAATCAGACAGACTCAGACATGACAGATATCAACCTGGAACTAGACAAGATCTCTCACAGAGCCTACGCTTGTTTGGAAAAGGAAGGGACCTCTCTTTCTGTCAGGGGTCTGGTACTGTGCTGGCCGGTGGGTCTGGTCTGTCTGGTACTGTGCTGGCCGTGTGGAGCCGGTGGGTCTGGTCTGTCTGGTACTGTGCTGGCCGTGTGGAGCCGGTGGGTCTGGTCTGTCTGGTACTGTGCTGGCCATGTGGAGCCGGTGGGTCTGGTACTGTGCTGGCCGTGTGGGGCCGGTGGGTCTGGTGAGCAGAGGGCATGCTGGCTGGATGGCAGTTGTCCTGGTTGGGTTTGGTGTTGCGAGCAGTGGAAGGCTGCCTGTTAGCGGAAGTGTCACCTGCTGCATGAGAAACCACATATGTATACAGTTTCCAGGAACAGACCTGCTCTGTGTTGTTGTGAAGAACCAGGAAACACATAATAATGTGTTCATATAGCAGGTTTGTTTATCCAAAACTGCAGGGGAGGGGAACGGAAAAGAAAAGATAAAGGCAGCAGGTCCAAGTGCTGCAGGTGCCGTCTGTGTGAACCAGAACCTGTCCAAGACAGGAGTACAAGACAGGTCACACTTAGACCAGCGAGTCTCGTTCATAACGGGGGGGGGGTTTGGGAGGACTTTGTGCCTCCGTCAGTCAGGTGATCCCAGGGGGTTTACGTCTTGGTGTGTGAAGACCAGTGGCACGACAGGGAAAGGACGACCTCTTTACCGGTGTTCGGAGGTGGCTTAGCTCATGGAACAGTTGTCTTGTGTCAGGCCGGTCCTCTTAATGTTTATGGGTGACGTTTGTGTTGGCTATCATCCAGCGTCAGTCACTTGTCAGTTTGAATCCAATCAAATGTTGTTTGTCTAGCCGTTTTTACTAGAAATGTCCCAGAGGGTTTTCCAGATCAGCTATAACCAACTTGAAACCTCAAAGATTGAAGTGGTTTATGCCACAATTAGTTTGTCATGGATCACTAGTAAACACAACAGTTTCTCCACTACTTTCCTTTCAAAACATTTTGTATACATAGTGCTTTAGCCTTTGATTTGGAGCTTTGAACCCTTTTTTATCCACCCACATTGAGCGTGTCAGCATACACACATACATACGTACGTATGTGTGTGTGTGTGTGTGGCTTCCCGAGTGACTCATTTTTGCCTAGAGAAAGTGTTTTTCACCACCACACTAGAGAGGACAACATTACAGAAAAATCAACCTTCTTGTCTTTGTGACTCACTTCTGGAGTCCCTGTTGTAGCTTTCACGCACCACATCGATCTGCAACGCTGTAGCCTCAATTGTTTTAAATCAAGCGACCAAAACACATATAGGATATGGGAGCGGTGGAGGGTTTTACTGGCAATCAAGAGGTCACAGGTTCACATTTCTGTGTGTTCCTTTGGATGGATGCGTTGGCTAATTGAATAGGGTTGAAGTTGTTGTTACATTTACATTACATTTAGTCATTTAGCAGACGCTCTTATCCAGAGCGACTTACAGTAAGTACAGGGACATTCCCCCCGAGGCAAGTAGGGTGAAGTGCCTTGCCCAAGGACACAACGTCATTTAGCACGGACGGGAATCGAACCAACAACCTTCTGATTAATAGCCCGACTCCCTAACCGCTCAGCCATCTGACCCCCTTGTTGTGTCCAGATCTGTAACTATCAGGGCATGGCTCGCCTGGTGATCCAGCTGGTCACTAACTCTAGCAGCCCACACCTGCATGCTCACAGTCTGGTGGGTAAGCAGTGTGACAAGGGCATCTGCATCGCTGACCTGCAGCCCAAAGACTCCTGCCTCAGGTGTGGATCACACACACACACACACACACACGGTCACATTGTTAAATCCTTACACATGTATCGGTGGTAGGTCAAGAGGGCCAAAGCCAGCTGTAAATCTGTGTCGCTTCTCTCCAGTTTCCCCAACCTGGGGATCCTGCATGTGACCAAGAAGAACGTGATCAAGACCCTGGAGGAGAGGATGAGCGAGGCCTACAGAATGGGCTACAACAGTGGGCTCGCCATCCACCCGGAAATAGACGTCTACCAGGGAGAGGTCCACTTCCCCAGGGAGCTCACAGGTCAGAACTACACACGAGACACACACACACACACACACAATGGCGAGCCTTGACAGATATTTGTGCTAACGCGTGTCCTGTGTGTGTGTATCTCCGCGTGCGTGTGTGTGTTTGTGTCCAGAGCATCAGAAGAGCCTGATCAGCGGAGCAGCAGGTCAGCAGTCTAAGGAGATGGACCTGAGTGTGGTCCGTCTCATGTTCACGGCCTTCCTGCCGGATAGCGACGGGGGCTTCTCTCGCCGGCTGGACCCCGTCATATCAGACCCCATCTTCGACAGCAGTGAGTCAGCGCTTCGTTCTCTCAGCCCGCTGGGATTTGGTCTTCTCTTAGCGTTTGAACTCGATTAACTTATCTTGAAGGCCTGCCGTTGGTGGGTCAGGGTCCGTCTAAGATAGTCGTTATTATGACCTATGAAAGGGGGTAGCTGTGTCTAAGATAGTCGTTATTATGACCTATGAAAGGGGGTAGTGTCAGAGTTCCGCATCCCCTCACGTCCTACACCTGAGAACATCTGAGAAGGGCTTCAGTCTTCCACACTGCGTGTGACTCGGAGACCACAGAGGGATTTTTACTCACGGTGCTTTGTTTCGGCACCCTTTCTGTAAGACACATCCCCCCCCCCCCCCCCCATCTCTGTCGATTGCACCAGGAAGTACAGCTGAAGCGAACCCACTTGGTTGCTCTGGAGACGGCCACAGCACATTGCTCTCTGTCCGTGTTGGAAGGAGAGTTCCGGCGTTCAGATGAAACTGCCGCAGCCTGGCCTGGTTTCATTTCCCCAGCTCACTGCGCCCTGCTTCCTCTCACACTAGACCTCTGACTGGCTGCCCTGCTCCCAGCAGCACTGCCTCAGAGGCGGCAGTGGTCCTGGCTGCCTCTAAAGCAGAGGAAGAGACGAGTGGTCCTCCCAAGGTTTCTGTCTTTTCCCCAGAGTTTTTCCTTGTCGTCTCTGAGTGTTTAGGTTGGGTTAGGTGCAGTTCTATGGGCTTCTTACATTTACTCATTTAGCAGACGCTCTTATCCAGAGAGACTTACAGTAAGTACAGGGACATTCCCCCGAGGCAAGTAGGGTGAAGTGCCTTGCCCAAGGACACAACGTCATTTGGCACGGCCGGGAATCAAACCGGCGACCTTCTGATTACTAGCCCGATTCTCTTACCGCTCAGCCACCTGACTCCCTGATTCCCTGTTGGTCTTCTCTGTGTTCCCTGCAGAGGCCCCTAACGCCTCCAACCTGAAGATTGTGAGGATGGACAGAACGGCCGGCTGTGTGACTGGAGGAGAGGAGGTCTATCTTCTCTGTGACAAGGTTCAGAAAGGTAGGCCAAGTCCAGAGCTAGAGCAAGACTTTGTGTTCAACTGTACAACACTTGGTATTACTGTCTTCCCTAGTACCTTTCCACAGCAGATAATCAATCAGCCTCATCATATCTCAGCATGCCTTGTTGAGATGTCCAGTTGTCATTTGCCCTTAGTTATGTGACAAGGTTTAACTAGCTGGCAGATCTAGATCATCGTGACAAGTTCATTTTTAACCGAGCACGGCCTGCTTTGTTATTTGTACCGCAAAATGCAAAGCACTTAGTCTCCCTGTCACCTTAAAAACAAAGTGATTACGTAGTCACCGATACCCTCGCATGACGGCTTTGTTGATTGTGACAGCATCGCGTCATGTCGTTCCAGAGTAGGAAGTCCTAGCTGGCCAGTGTTGGGGAGTTCCCAGGCTGGTATACAAATCCCCCGGTAGAGAGAGAGCGGGACAGGGAAAGACACATGCTTTTACATGCCTGTCTACATAATATTACATGACATCACTTCCTGGTTGTGTGGTGAAGGCGTGTCCCTGTGTTGTTGTCCAGATGACATCCAGGTGCGTTTCTACGAGGAGGACGATAGGGGGATGACCTGGGAGGCCCTGGGAGACTTCTCCCCCACCGACGTCCACCGGCAGGTCAGTCACACGCCCGGCCGCCCCAGGGCCTCACAGACCAGACTGGGGGGGGGGTCTCTAACTGCTGCGTCTCCCCCCCCCTCCTTCCCTCGCCCCGCCCCGCTCCTCTCCAGTTTGCGATCGTCTTCAAGACCCCCAAGTACCGGGACCTGAACCTGCAGAAGCCCACGTCGGTGTTTGTGCAGCTGAAACGCAAGTCTGACAACGAGACGAGCGAGCCCAAGCCCTTCACCTACCACCCTCAGATCATAGGTGAGTTGTCTAGAAATACGCCAGGCTCCGCTTTATTAATAGGTTGATTTGTAATCCTGTATGGGTAATCCTGACTTCCTGGACATGGTGATGTCAGCATGTTGTTTTTACACCGGTGATGTCGTGTGATCAGTCATTAATCCACCTTAATGGTCAGAGTAGTTTTCTGAGGGACCAGCGCCCCCTACAGCACCACAGCGGTAGCAACCAGTGGACACACAGCACACCTCATCCTCTCACTCACACACACTCATTCTGAAGACGCTTTCATCCAAAGCGACGCACAGATCACCCCGCACAGCAAGTGCAGCAGATAAACAAAAGGATCAGAAGTGCCCCAGTTCCAACAGCATCGCAGTGGTTAACACCAAAGAACGAAACGGTTCGTTCGATTTAACAAAACGCACATTGCCGTGACAACGATGTCAAGCCTGGTTGCTCTGCTCGTTGCAGACAAGGAGGAGGTTCAGAGGAAGAGGCAGAAGACACTCCCAAACTTCCAGGACTTCAGCGGAGGAGGGGGCATGTTCGGAGGCGGAGGGGGCGGGCCCACAGCGGGGGGCGGGCCCGGCACGGGGGGAGGAGGTACGCACCACGCACCAGCCAATCAGATCAGAGCAAACACGATTATCACAGCAGCGATTGGTATGGAATGATTGTGAAATAGATTGAGAATGATTTGACTTCATTATTGTTTATATGTTTATTTGCCGGTGATCTACAGAGGGGGTCGAGTTTTGAACCTTTGCAGTCAAATGTTCGACCACTGAGCTACACCTACCCTAAGCTACCTGCATCAGAACAATAGAGACAATAATAAAATACATCATAATTGATGCTAAAGGGAGCTCGGGTTTATTGAATGATACCCATGTGGGGATAACGTATTTAAGAGATTGTGTTTCTCCTCAGGTTACTTTCAGGGCTATTCCACCTACAACAACTACAGCACAGGTTATGGAGCAGGGTTCTCCACCAGTATGAGTGGAGGTGGGGGTGGCATTAAACATGGTGAGCCTCTCTCTCTCTCTGTGTCTCTCTCTCTCTCTGTGTCTCTCTCTTTCTCTCTGTAATCGTGTTCTCTCTGGTGAGACCCCAGTGTTGTGGTCAAGGCCACCTAAACCAAGACCGGTCTTGAGTTTAATGACACTACCTGACTCTACCCAGCCTGGCCCTGCCACCCCACACTACCTGACTGTAACCCCCCTGGCCCTGCCACCCCACACTACCTGACTCTACCCAGCCTGGCCCTGCCACCCCACACTACCTGACTCTAACCCCCCTGGCCCTGCCACCCCACACTACCTGACTCTACCCAGCCTGGCCCTGCCACCCCACACTACCTGACTCTAACCCCCCTGGCTCTGCCACCCCACAGCCCCTCAGAGCAGAGCGGAGGACAGCGGAGATGACGGCAGCGACCCAGACGATGACCCAGCCTCGGGGGCCATTCTGAGGGTCAGAGCCCAGCCGGGGCCCACCGCTCCTGGGGAGCTGGAGGAGGAGGGAGGGGCGGAGGTGGAGCCGGAGGGTGGGTCCCGTGTGTACCCGTGTGTGTGTGTGTGTGTGTTGGGATTTCTGTTTCTTTTGGTAGACTGGTTGACGTTACTGAGATGTGTTCAAGTAGTGTGTGTTTCTCCTGCGTGTATATCTCTCCAGTGTGTGTCGACAGTGCGTGTCCCTCTAGAGTGTGTGCTGACGGTGTGTGTATGTGCTGACGGTGTGTGTATGTGCTGACAGTGTGTGTGTCCCCAGCGTGTGTGTGGGAGGACAGGCTGGTGAGGGTAGCAGAGAGACACGCAGCAGCTCTGTTTCAGTACGCCGTCAGTGGAGACGCCCGCTGCCTTCTGGCCCCACAGCGCCACCTACTGACCACCCAGGACGAGGACGGAGACACGTAGGTCCCTCACACACACACACTCTCTCTCTCTCTCTCTCTCTCTCTCTCTCTCTCTCTCTCTCTCTCTCTCTCTCTCTCTCTCTCTCTCTCTCTCTCTCTCTCTCTCTCTCTCTCTCTCTCTCAACAGTGAGCTTGTGTTACAGTGGAACATGTCAAGAATGTGTTGGTGAGTGATTTAGTGTGTGTGTGTGTTGCAGGGGTCTCCATCTGGGAGTGATCCACAGCCAGACTGCAGCAGTGACGAGTTTGGCCCAGGTCATAGCTGGCCTGCCTGGAGAGGAGGGCCTCAACATGAGGAATGACCTGTACCAGGTACGCCATGCATACATATATACATGCATACACAGGCAGACATACTGTACATATACATACAGGCAGGCATACACATACATGCATACACACGGGCAAAACCCAAGCAAGTTTGTTCCGGTATACAGCTAGTACACTTGTTACAGCCCTGTTGGTCAACTGTACTTCTTCTAACATCACGCCTGACTAAACAGCTGCTTTGTGCTGAGGTGGGCGTTTGAACAGAACAGGACATCTTGTGATTCCGTTTGTCTCTGCCCTTCCCAGACTTCTTTGCACCTAGCTGTGATCACCCAACAGAAAGAGGTGGTCCAGGCCCTCCTATTAGCCGGGGCTGATGTCACTATGGCCGATCGCCACGGCAACACAGTGCTGCATCTGGCTGCCCAGCAAAAGGAGGGAGGCATGCTGGGATTCCTGCTGCAACACCAGGAAGTGACCGAACTAGTGGAGCTCCCCAATGCAGCAGGTACACACACACATACACATTCAAGATAAGGATGTATATTAGTTTGCATCATTTTGATGTTTGTATTGATGACACAAGTTCTAGTTTGGTCTCCATCTATTCATAAAGTATATATCAACATGTACGATACATACACTTATAATGCATGGAAGGATCAAGTGTGGTCTCCAGCAATTGTAATGTAGATCTGCATGAGCAGACATGGTACAGTCCACAGGTGTAAAGCGTGGAGGGTTGTGTGCTGGTCCTGCAGGTGTGTGTGCGGTGCACCTGGCCGTGCTGGCAGACAGCCTGGCCTCGCTCAGGGCTCTCCTGCAGGCCCGTGCCAGCGTGGAGGTCCAGGAGAGGAGCTGCGGGCGCACCTCCCTCCACCTGGCCACCGAGATGGACAACGTCTCCCTGGCTGGGTGCCTGCTCCTGGAGGTAGGTCTGTCTGCCTGCCTGCCTGTCTGTCTGTCTGTCTGGGTGCTCCTGGAGGTATGTCTGTCTGCCTGTCTGTCTGCCTGTCTGTCTGCTCCTGGAGGTAGGTCTGTCTGTCTGTCTGCCTGTCTGTCTGTCTGCCTGTCTGTCTGTCTGTCTGTCTGTCTGTCTGGGTGCTCCTGGAGAGTATGGTCTGGTCCAGATTCGAACCAGGGCTTTGAACCCAGGACCTCTGGATCAGCAGTCAGCTGACCCCTGATCCCTGAGGTTGTGTCTGTGCAGGGCAACGCCAGCGTGGACTGCTGCACCTACAACGGCTCCACCCCCCTGCACATCGCCGCTGGACGGGGCTCTGTGAAACTCACCGCCCTGCTCATCGCCGCTGGTCAGCACCCATCAACCCTGTGTGTGTGCGTGTGAGAGGGTGTGTGTGTGTGTGTGTGTGTGTGTGTGTGTGTGTGAGAGAGAGAGGGTGTGTGTATGTGTGTGAGAGAGAGGGTGTATGTATGTGTGTGAGAGGGTGTGTGTATGTGTGTGAGAGAGAAAGGGTGTGTGTATGTGTGTGAGAGAGAAAGGGTGTGTGTGCGTGTGTATGTGAGAGAGAGAGGGTGTGTGTGTGTGTGAGAGAGAGAGGGTGGGTGTGTGTGTGTGAGAGAGTGTGTATGTGAGAGAGAGAGTGTGTGTGAGAGACCTGGATATTCCCAATATCTCCTTCTGAAGTAAGCCCAGGTTTCTGTTGGCAGGTGCTGATCCTCACAGAGAGAACTTTGAGCCTCTGTTCTTCAGAGAGGAAGACTGCTGCGGGGAGGAGGAAGAGGAGGATGAAGGCTATATCCCGGGAACAACGCCGCTCAACATGGCTGCCAGCGCTGAGGTAAGTCACCAGGACGTCTTTTCCATCTCGTCTCGGACAGATTCACAGATATTTACCCCTACCTTCTGGCAGTTAGTATCTTATCACTTTTACAATTGTCTGTTTCTTTTTGTTTGGTCATTGTGTTTTGTGAAGTGGTCGTTTGTGGAGTTGGCTTAACCTTTTGACCTGTATTCTACCAACAGTTAAAACCCTTTCATTTGGGTATAGAAATACATAAATCACTTTGATGTTTGTGAAGAGGTAGTTTGACCTGGTGACCTGTCCTCCCAGGTGTCGGAGGTCCTGAACGGGAAGGAGTACGAGCCAGAGACCCCCTTCACAGTCTGCGTCCCTCCTCAAGGTCGGCCCCTCCAGTAGCATGACCTCCCAGATTCACACACGATCAGCGAAGTGTTTGTGAGAGATGTGACACTTGTGTGTGACCTGTTACACGAGCGTGGTTGTAACCCATGTGATGTGTGGTGTTTGTGCAGGGGACATGGGGACCCTGGGCCCGGACACCAAGCAGGCTCTGTGCCAGGTGCTGGAGGGGGCGTGTGGAGGCTGGGAGAGCCTGGCTCGGGCCCTGGGGATGGGCATCCTCAGCTGTGCCTTCAGACTCAGCCCATCGCCCGCCACTACGCTGCTGGACAGCTACGAGGTCATGATAGTACATATTATGTAACAGCTACGAGGTCATGATAGTACATATTATGTAACAGCTACGAGGTCATGATAGTACATATTATGTAACAGCTACGAGGTCATGATAGTACATATTATGTAACAGCTACGAGGTCATGATAGTATATATTATGTAACAGCTACGAGGTCATGATAATATATATAAAAGCTATGAGGTAGACCCAATTTGTAGCAGTTTTTGTATCGGAAGTCGAGGAGTGATTTAGGTCTGTGCTTGTCATCTCACTGCCTGTGTGTGTGTGTGTGCACGTGTGTGTGCAGGTGTCTGGGGGTACAGTCAAGGAGCTGGTAGCCGGGTTAGAGGCTGTGGAAAACCACATGGCTCTCACTGTCCTACAGGGGGCGCTGAATACCACCAAGGATGTTGCAGTCTCCCAAAGCACAACAGAGCTCCAGGGTAAGAGTTTAAGAGTTGGTTTAAATTAAATAAATAAAAATATTATTGAGGGACCGAACGTGAGCGAGAAAGGGTCTGTTCTGTTTATATCTAACTTTATAAATGACTTATCTTTGTTTCTAACTTTTGATAACAGTTGACTTTAGAACGTACCAGTTGATAATTGTCCGTTTAACGAGCCCTTCTCTGGTCGTCTGTAGATGTGTGTGTCTCCGGGCCGCTGGAGGACCTGAAGCTTGACGGCCAGCAGGACAGCGGCTGGTGTGACAGCGGCGTGGAGCTGTCCACAGCGTGAACGCTTAGCAACGCAAACGCCTAGCAACGCAACCCGTCTCCCTAGACGACCCCCCGTCTCTCTAGATGACCCCTGTCTCCCTAGACTACCCCCGTCTCCCTAGCCGACCCCCTCTCACACGCCAGTGAGAGATCGCCACCACAACCCACTCTCCGCCTGGAAGGGACTTTGCATATGCACTCCTAGGACATCAAAGACTTCTTTTTATATGACATGAAACCTTTTTTATATAGTGTTGCTATTAATATTTCTTTTTATGAGTAAAAAGAACATGTTCAAATGATTGTCAGTGAAACTGTTGGAAATCTTACTAATGAATTATTTGTTAGTATACTCAACTGAGTACTTTCAAGGGAAAGTGGAAAATGAGGAAGACATTTAGTAGCCTAATGTGTATGCTATGGTTCCAAAATAATCTTACAATAAGAATGTTAGTTATTTAAGTATTTAGATTGTAGTGATCCACACTACAGTTTCCATTAGTGTGGATGTTTCCTTGTTCAGATATTCAACTGTCAACAGATTAGAATTATGCTTATTGGTTGTTCAAACTAAATATTGATAGCACCGGATTTACAAATGCCAAACTATGTAGTGGTCAACATTGGTTTGTCTTGGAACTTTTGGGAATTTAAGTAGCGGTTCAACCATATCAATGTATCCCTCAGGTAAAACAGGTAATGATGATTGTAGAATGTTCTCTGCAACACCCTTGGGGATGAAGCCAGTTGAAATGGCTCAGTGTACAACCTTCTGCACGTCACTGGTGTCTGACAGTTGCTTGTGTTTTGCATAGACCTCTTTATACCCACTTGTTTTTGATGTTAGAGGCCTGACACCTTGTCCCGAAGGCCTGTTTCTCAGTTATTTTTAGACCTGCATCATGTACTCAGTCTCTGTGTCTTGGAACTTGAGTGAAAGTTTTGTATTATGTTTCAATTTCTGCCATGTGACATTTATCAGGTTATCACTGTTGTTTGTAAACAGTTTTGGACTAGCCCGTACAGTTTAATATGCTTCATGTTATTAGTTTAACCCCTCCATTGTATGAGTTGAGAAAGTTCATTCATAAAACCGCTCAAATATCCTATATTTCCAGGTGGTTTGGAGGGGAAGCTGGAAAATGGGTAAACCGGATTTTAAGAGACATTTTTTTGTATTTCAAACCAAAGGTTTGACAGGCACTGCATCACTGTGGGCTAACGCTGGGATATTTATACATGCACCCTGTCAACCAGCTTTGTGTACAGTCAGTTTGCGTCAACTTATTTTATTGTAAAACTTTTTTAAATAAAAATGGTAAATAGCTATATAGTAGATCTTCTCATTCCAATATATTGGAACCTAAATCTCAACATGATTGGTTGAAGGGTGTTGGCAAATATTCAACTAATAGGAAAGAGAATTCATTAGTTCCCAGTTAGGCTTAAAGTACAGTAGAGTGAGTTGTAAAGACTGTAGATGGTAGCCTGAATGGGAGCTGTAGTTTTGATTAGGACCAGAAGTGAACTACAGGCTTGTCCTGCCAGGTCCACAGCTCTGAGGCTGTCTGGATGGGGCAGGTTATAACAGCTGAGGCTGTCTGGGGCAGGTTATAACAGCTCTGAGGCTGTCTGGGGCAGGTTATAACAGCTCTGAGGCTGGGTGGCTGGGGCAGGTTATAACAGCTCTGAGGCTGGGTGGCTGGGGCAGGTTATAACAGCTCTGAGGCTGGCTGGATGGCTGGGGCAGGTTATAACAGCTCTGAGGCTGGCTGGGTGGCTGGGGCAGGTTATAACAGCTCTGAGGCTGGCTGGATGGGGCAGGTTATAAATAGGCCACCAGTTGTTAAGGAGCTCTTAGTATTCTCCCAGACATATCATTTGCTTCTTAAAGAGAGGACCTGGCTAACAACAAGCAGCGATATCTCAGAACGTGTGAGGAACTGGTCCAGGACGCCACAGATATTTGTTCAACTTTATTGAGAAAAAAAAAAATAATGAAACAAAGTAACCACTAAGCCATTAAATAACAGAGCTATTAGTTGATCGATCAGCCATTGGTAGCTGTGAATAATGTATTCAGTGCAAAAGGGAGAGAACCGAGCTATGGATGATGGATTAACTAACAGCTCTCTGTTCTAAAAACAACCCCGCCCAAAAAAAAAGAAAAAAAAAGAGACTTAAAAAGTGGACATTGGCGCTCTCAACAATCCTTCAATTCTAACTCCGCAGCACAGAAACCAACAATTTTTTTTGTATCACCATGCACATTTTTTTTTTTATCTAATTTACCTGCAGATATAGCTGAGATAATTCTTCATTTAAGTCAGTTGGTTAAAGAGTGTGTATAGTAACAACAGCCCTCAGCTTCCCAAGAAGCTGTCACTTGAGAACATTGTTTATGTTTTGGCATTGGCACCTTTAAGCTCAGTTTAATATGGGGTTGTTCCACCAAGTAGGACCAACAAGTTACCACCAAATTCAAAGTTATGTAATTATGTATTTTAGGAGCATGAGACCCTCCCATAAATTGTATTTAAATGATCTAGTTTTATAGCTTTTCAGCTTGATAATCTTGCTTAGTGGAACGTGGGCCCCTAGGAGTGGGAATATTTCACACTGGTACATGCTCTGTGGAGAGTATTTCAAAGCCCTCTCCATCTTTGAAAGAAAATGAGGTTAAAAGCATGTGAATCAATTTAGAAAGGGTCAATAAACAGAAGACTTGCTGATGTGAGGGGTTGTGACCAAAATGGGACAAAAAGAAAAAACCCAAAATACTAGAATGTTTATTCCAGCTAGTGTGAGTGAAGCAGCCCTGACCAGGGCATCACATGGCGTACTTCTGAGTCCATTCCTTAGCTGTTTTCTCATACCTACAAAGAAAATAAAAGGCCAATCACAATCCACACTGGGGTGATGATGCAGGATTACTAAAGATGCAGTGGCTGTAGAAGCACTAAGTTGTAGAAGAACTGAGTTGCATTAAAAAAGGGCTCCAAGTCAAGCAGCTCAAACACAACATCCAGATGGGAAGTGTTTCGATTCACAGTCCCAAAACTACACCTCAGTTGTTGAAATAATATCAATTATCCAGACACACGTGATCCATTTAGCAGACGCTTTGATGTCAGGCTGTCAATGACTGAATAACCACTATCTTAGACAGGTACCTGTCAAAGCTTGAACACATGCTTTTGCCTGTTGACAACACACTTTGTATCATGCTTAATAAGTTATAAATAATTATATAATATAAGGATTTTATTATTGTGAGAATGCCTCAAACACAAGCAAGAGAGATCCATACTGCTCCAGCTGTGATGCCCTTCTCAAACACCACCCAGTCAGAGCAACCTTTCACACACGGTACAAACCAACCGTCCAGCAAGGCAAGCTTGAAAGCAGATTTGTCAACGCAGCAAACTCAGACAAGCCCCACTGGGTTAGTTTAAGGGCCTAAGGAATCAATGAAGGCAACACACTCGTTCTCCAAGATGCAGGCTGCTCTTACCCCTACAGCATAGCATACTTGTCTGTCCACTCCCTCGCTAGTCTATTGTACCTAGCATGGAGATGACATTACATTTAGTCATTTAGCAGACGCTCTTATCCAGAGCGACTTACAGTAAGTACAGGGACATTCCCCCCAAAGCAAGTAGGGTGAAGTGCCTTGCCCAAGGACACAACGTCATTTGGCACGGCCGGGAATCGAACCAGCAACCTTCTGATTACTAGGCCGATTCCCTAACCGCTCAGCCACCTGACTCAGCCACCTGACTCCCCAGATGACATGCCTAGTTACAGGTGTGACTAGGTCAATAGGTTCCAACTGTTCCAACTAGGTCACCTGGCTCCGTCATGTTCAGGTGTGACATGTCATTCGGCTAATCCAGAAACTGCCACACCAACCATGACACCGAAAACAAACTACACCAACCTAGCCCCTCCTCAGGGTGAATAAAATCATACTCTACATCTCAAAAAGATAATGTTAGGATAATGGTTTCAATGGTCCTTTCATTTTAAAAAGCAAGATTTGGATCCAGATGTGAGGAAAGGAGATGGGGGGGTTACTGAGGAGGCTTACTCACTTGGGCGGGTCTGTCTTATAGATGCGTGCGATCTCTGGCACCAGGGGGTCGTCAGGGTTGGGATCACATAGGAGGGAACAGATGGACAACAGTACTGGAGGAGAGGGAAGCAAAAGGACACGTTTTGATCAGGGTCGTCCTACAGTAATACATGAAAACCCCAACTGCATTCCCTATCTCCACACACACACCTCTATCGAGATATATCTATATCTCTATATAATATTAGTTTATTTTTTTACATACAAGCAGCTACCGCGTCTAGAGATATGCATCTCTTTTATGTAAAGGTCATGCATTTCCAAACACTTTGCATGTCCCCGGTGGTAACCAAATGAAGTGTAATAGACTCTAGACACTGTCTTACAGAGTACATTTGACATTTAGTCATTTGGCAGACGCTCTTATCCAGAGCGACTTACAGTAAGTACAGGGACATTCCCCCTGAGGCAAGTAGGGTGAAGTGCCTTGCCCAAGGACACAACGGCATTTGCACAGCCAGGAATCGAACCAGCAACCTACTGATTCTTAGCCCGATTCCCTAACCGCTCAGCCATTTGACCACCATGTACAAGCATTGGAGGGTCCATCTCCAGAATAAAAACACTCCTCACCTTTAGAAATAGTTAGGGCTGGCGACCACTGTGACCTTAGTATATCCAAGCAGATGCTGCCATTACTGTTGATGTTAGGGTGATAGATTCTTGTAGTGAAGGCAACCTGAGGATATAAAAAAAGGACATGGTCATGCTGAGCAACAAGAAAAATGTTTCATAAATATTTACAAAGGCGACATTTTGTTTCTGTCGAGTTGGGCATTTTGGCCACAACATTTTTATTTTGGTTAAAAGAAAACATGCAAAACATGAGAAAGGTATGCCGTGAGTAATATGTTACTGCCAAGTTATCATTGGCAAAAACGTGCATGCCTGTGACTTTACACTTGATATACTTGTAGTGTACATGCTTGTACACACTGGTTATGTAGAAGAATCCCTTAATGGAAGGAGCTCCTTACCTTAGGTGGTTTGAAAGGGTAATCTGTAGGGAAATGAATAGTCAGGAAAAACACACCTCCTTGGTAAGGGCTGTCGTTCTGAAACACAAACATGACGTCTCACAGAGAGATCACCACTTCTCGGAAACATTCATTTCCATTTTTATGGCTAAGTAAATGAGGCTTGCAGGTCATGCCCATCCTAGGAGAAGCTAGAGGATGGAGATACTTTTCGAATCTAGATTGCGAGAATGGAGGAAGTTTTTTGGCCGTTCATGACAGAGATTGATCGCCTCTGCCTCATCGTACTTACAGGCCCCATGATCGTCGCTTGCCAGTGAAACACTGCCAAAAAAGAAGCACACAGCGATGGCTGGATTAGTTTGATGCATGGTGCGACACAGTCAGGTCCACACAGCGACCCAGTACGGTAGAAACTCAGACTAAAACAGGCCTTACTGTCGTCTCCCACTGGGCCAGCAGAACACTGTGCAGGGGGATCCCGTCCAAAGTCCACCAGCTCCTGAATGAAGAAAACCACAACCCTACTTTTACATTACATTTACATTTAGCAGACGCTCTTATCCAGAGCGACTTACAGTGAGTACAGGGACATTCCCCTGAGGCAAGTAGGGTGAAGTGCCTTGCCCAAGGACACAACGTCATTTTTCCCGGCCAGAATCGAACCAGCAACCTTCTGATTAATAGCCCGATTCCCTAACCGCTCAGTCATCTGACCCCCCTAACCCACATAAGCACTTGTGTCCCTCTTACACAGGAAGGGACAACCTGACACAGAAATGTGGTTCACATCATGGCACACCACCCTACAAAGCAGAGGGGATATGCAATAGGAATGATTCATTGTAGGAGTTTCCCGTTTCAAAATATACTTGTAGCAGGTGGACTATGAATGGGGATCATGAATCCACAATTGACACATGAGGGTTGGTTACGTATGTAGCTGGTGGTGCAAAAACAAAACAAGCCATAGAGGCAGTTCAACTTGTTTGCCTGGTTTGACAAGGAAGTGCTGGAAAAAAAGAGGAATACATTTTTGTCAACAACAGCTGCCAATATTTACATTTACATTTAGTCATTTAGCAGACGCTCTTATCCAGAGCGACTTACAGTAAGTAAAGGGACATTCCCCCCGAGGCAAGTAGGGTGAAGTGCCTTGCCAAAGGACACAATGTCATTCGGCCTGGCGGGGAATCGAACCGGCAACCTTCAGATTACTATCCCGATTCCCTAACCGCTCAGCCATCTGACTCCCCCTTATATCCAGGTTATAAACTCACAACCCAGGTGTTGAGCACTGAAACCCTCAAATATGGATTCGTTTAATAATCCAGACGAATGGACAACTAGAGCAGCAATAAAACATAACAAAAATAAACTGCTAAGACAACTATAACAGTAAAATATATTTGTCAGTCTGAGTAACATCAAGAATCTAAACAGTACTTCAGGCCTATCAGTTGTAAACAGCAGGGAGACGTGAAACCACAAGTACCTGACTTTCACAGATTTCACTCAGTGATCCAAGTGGGAGAGAATAAGAGACTTGAGAAAACTGGGCCCAGTATAAGGTCACTTGAGTGGGGGCAGCTTCTGCAAACGGGGCCAGTTGTTGAAGCTAGGTGCAAAGCTAAGCTAGATCGAAGCATCACAGCTGTCAATGCTGTCAGCTGTTAGACAAGCCCACTGTACGGACATCCTTAGCGCGACATCAACCTCCCTTTCCTGCAACTGTAACCGAGCTTTGTGGTAACATTTAGTTTGCAAGAAACTTATGATGTACTGCGTCGAAACATTAATCTTAAATGTGTATATTTTGGCCTTGAACAGTAGGCGAATGAAATGATCCCTTTCACCGGATAAAGAAAAAGTTAATCGCTCGTGACAGCTAACAAAATCCCAAACGTACCTTTCCGTCACAGGTATCTGTCTACATTTGTCATCTAAATAGGGGTTACAAAAGCATCCGCTGGCAAAGTTCAGAATGCGTGTAGAATTAAGCGTGTGCACACAGCAATTCTATTACCGTTACAGTATGTAAGCAGAAGGCTCTACTTCAGAAACAATGTATATTTTTATGCTGACGCTTTCTGTACAGTTGAGAAACATCCACACCGAAAGAACACGCTTCCTTTCATGACTGCAACATTTGTAACTGGGAAAGTTGACTAATTGGCTAAATACACTGCCAGCTAGCGTTAGCTAGCTCACCCTTATACTGGAGTTAGTTATTCTCACAATACACTGAAACGAAACTACAAGTGAATCTACCTGAAAAAGCTCAACGATCAAGCAACATAAAACAGACTAGCAATATAGGCTACTGTTCCTGATTGAGAATCGAGATTGTAGTAAATAACATAGCACACGCTAAATAAATATATTAAATATAATTGCAACGAGGTCATACATTACAGCTACATACCTATAGTCACACCAACAATAGTTAACTAAGAGAAACTGAGTGTGAGTGTTTGTAAAACAAGTCAATTACGAATTTTGACACATTAGCTAGCTGCAGACTAGCTTAGCATTGCCACACCGTCCACACACGAGTCTACCTTTCAAAAGCTACTACGCCAGCTAGCTCACTACAATGTACTGAAACATACATTTTTAACATTTATACCGTAAAGACTTTAAATCTTAAGTCAATCAACACACTCTTACCTTGTGAATGCGTTTTAAAGCCATACTGCCAGTGTGTATGGACCAGTTGCCGAAGAGGAAAAGCCAAGACCCGCTAGGTGATGCTTGCTAGCTCACGACCATCTAGCGGTTAGCTTTGACGCTGCGAGGTAGCTTGATAGCTAGCTTGGAAGCTACACAAACAACTTCGATGTTGGCACTTAATAAAATCGTGTCAGTTGATTCTTATTTTATTGTAACTGCCTTTTATAGTACGATACGAACCGTTTCTAACTTCACTGGCTAGCTGGTGTATTTTTCTCGGCCCTTGTTCCCTACCGGGAGTTTGTGCGCACTGTCAAGATACTCGAACTGCTCAAAATGTCCACTGACATTGAGTAGAAACTACACTTTCGCCTCTCGAGCCTCAAACGCACACCCGTGCGTAAAAAACTCAAGCGTGGCGTAATTGATCATTTGTAGGCACCCGCACTAACGGGGAGGACACGTTTCTTCCGGTTGCATAAAATATCGTTCAGGTTTCTGAAATATTCCACTGTTGCCTGGTTTAGTCTCGGAACGCTAGTGCTTTTGCTACGTGATTTTACATGTCATATCAATGCACAATTAATGTGTAATGTATTGAAAATAAACAGTTGAATAAAAAAGCTAACTCTTGTCATTTTATGTTCATTGAGAGGGCTATATTTTATCTTATAAATAATTTAAATGCACCAAAGGAGGAACCAATTGAAGAAAAAATTTTGAGTTTGGAACTGTTTTCCATATTCCAATGAAAGCCTTTCTTTTGGTTTCACTATTGTGTTTCACTGGCATACAGCTTGATTAGTCACTCTACAAATCAACTTCAGACGGGTTTTACTTTATTAATAAGTGGTTTGAGTTTCTATATTTACAGGAAAGTTAGTAAAAATGATTACAGTTGGTTATCTTGTGTTGCTTCTGGTAATTGTATCTGGTAGGTGCACTAATAATGTCTTGTTGCAAATGTGAAGGAAACATTGCTTGAGTCAAAATCGACTTCAACTTGTTTTCTGAAAACAGGAACTTCATTATTTATTTATTTTCAACAGAGGTAAAGGTTCTAAAAGGTTATGACAACATTTTTCCAGTTGACGAGGTCTCAGGTAGGAATTAAGTTATATCGAACTTTTTAATCTTCAACATTGTAATAGAGGCTACAGCACATGATTATATAATTATATGTTATTTATTCTGCTAATTATAATGTGACCGTATTACATTATTTTCAAGTGCAATTTGATCAGGCAAAACCATTGTTGTGCAAATCACACAGATTGTAAAACAAGAGTTCTTGCAGCAGCCCAGAAGAAATGTAGAACTAACAAAGGTATAAGCATATACACATTAATATTTTGTGGCAATTAGGTCGGACTGTTCATAGGTAGCTACTGTTTTACCTTGCCTTAGGCTATTCAAGTCAATCCTTTTTTCTGCGCAGAGAAACTTTTACGTTTGTGACTAATGAAAAGTAGGCCTACTCAATGCAAGGGAATTTATAGAATGTGAAAACCCAGCCACTCCAGAACACAAATGAATAAAATGGGACTAAATCATTTTGACTGACATTATGTATATTGGATTAATGTATTTCAGCCTGTAAGGACGGGAGTATCGACATGATTCAAGAATGCGGAGTTTTGGGATATAATCTCATTTTCCAAGACTCGAGTAAGTAGGCTGTTTTGTTGATTGCTTTTCTAGTGCATTCAAATTAACTTTTAATTTGTTTTTACGACATAGGCTATTTGTGTTGTAAATGTTATCGTCATGATATATAACATAGGCCTATTCAACACTTCGAGAACTCTTAAATAAGCTATTTTAAATCAGCCGCATGTTAAACTATGATTCAACAGCATTTAGCTGAATTTACATAATTTCTAAGTGGCATACTGATGGTATTTTCCTTACAGCTTATGACTTGAACAGTGACTTTGAGGTCTATGGTAGGTTTGCATCTTGTCAGTTTTTATAACAAGTAGCAAATTGACAATATAATATAATTATCTCCCTGTAGGTCACAACGTAAAGGCTATTCGCCATTCCAGTAGATTTTTTATCACTTACATATCACAACAAGTTCATATAGGCCTATATTGTCATCAGCACAAAACCAAGTTCTTGGAATTAAATGTTTGATTGATGATTCAAATTAGGATTTAAAGCATATGTAAAGTACTCATTTATTTTTACTACAAAATTAAATCAGCTATTAAGTAAATCATATGAATTGAAAACTTTGTTTATTTTAGATGCAGCTCACTGTGCTATCAAGAGTTGCATTGAGGGAATGCAAAGCAAAGCAAAAAATATTGATGATCTTAACTTGTCAGGTAAGTATTGTACAACTATGTACAGAATTCTTTTTGGCTACAGTTTGAAAACTTTAGTGAGTTTACATCTACATTTTCTACTGTGACTGAATTGATTCAGTTGATTTAACAGAGTTTAAGCACACATGGGTAAATATTTTCTTCAATATTATATTGTTATGTTTTGCCGTGCTATGTTGTGGAGTTGGGTTGGAGTGGGTTGGAGTTCATGTCTTAATTTGCATTATTCTATTAAGACATATGAATACTTAAACAATGTAATTGTTTTTTTGCCCACAGGCATTGCTGACAGTTTACACTCTTGTCTGGTTGCAGTGAAGGACTGTGCCAAGCCCAAGATTAAATGGCATAAATATGAGCTCTAAGGATTTGGTATCTATGGCAGTTATGTTTACATGCTTAGATATGTCTGTCCCTAAATGCAAGGTGGATTCGATCATTGTTTCTTCATTATCTGACCACTAGGTGTCAGTCTTTGCATTTATATTTCTCAACCATTAAACTGTTTACTGACTTGAAGAAGACAATAATTACCACAATAATAAAGAGATCATTTGTATTCATAATCATTTTAATCGTCTGTGTTATGAAATCAAATATCCTTATATATTAGATCCCAGCCACAAGTTTGTCTGGTGACAGTGAATCTAGAAGGATCTACATGCAGCTGTTTGAGAAAGACCCCATCATCAAACTACCATGTCATTCATCGCTCTCAGGTTCAAGAAATGGTGGACTAAAGTCTTGAAACTGGGTTCACAACACAGGTTTATTGTAAAGCCAAATTTAATGAAGACAGAAATAGTTAGAAGTAAAGGTTTAACAGAGTGATTATTACATACTGGTGTTCATACATGTAGGTTAAGACAAAGTAAAATATTTTCCCGTCAAGCATTAATTAACATGATAGGTAGTAAAGATTAGCCAAGTTCATTTAATTGATCAGGGGATTTCCATACTTCCTAGTACCTCAGAGTTCTTCAAGAGAAGTATGTATTCATTTTCTTGTTGATAGCTCCACTGTGAGGACGCTGTTGGCCTGGTCAAGCATTTTGGCCTTCACCTTGAGGAACTTTCCTTCAGAGTAGATTTCTGAGCCACACATCCTTCTTCTTTCATCCTCCATCTCATCGAACAATTTCTCGTTACAGGCACGGCCATGATCATAGAACTCCACACCAAACCAGTTACTGTACACCATGTAGTTAAAGGGCACAGAGAACATGATGGCTAAGATCTCGTCTTTGGAGCTGTTGTCACTTTGCAATTCATAGGTCATAACACCAACACTGCCTGTTGGCCATATGCTTTTTTTAATGAAGGAGCAGACTTCACTCTCCATGGGCTTGACTGTGGATGCAGGTCGGGCATAGACAACCCCACTCATCATGGCTACCCTAATGAGACAAACACACAATTAACAATTACAATAACAAACTTTTTTTCATTAAACATGGAATGGAAACATTGTCAATGATTTATAGGAGAGACTAAGGCACTGCTTACTGTGGGTTCATCAGAGTGTAGTTGTTGGTTTGGTTGGTGATCTGAATCCTGACACTCCTGCTGGCTACGTTCATTGACAGAGGCTCAACCGGCGGTGGAGCTGACATGATGATGTGTTTTCACTGTTTGCTTCCCACAACACAGATATTCGGGAGTTATTTTAATGAATAATCATCAGTAGCCTAGTACAATAATTACTGTAACATTTCCTTCTTGTAAAATTATCTCCATTATGTCACTCTGATGCACTGATGTGCACGGTTTGTTTAATTGACCGACTGACCGACTGTTTCATTTCTTCTAATTGAGTCATTCAAGTACTGTAAGTTATTTTTTTGACTGATGAGAGATCACATTGACATTATTTATTTGATGCTTTTGTCCAAAGAGGCATAGTGAGTGCAGGGGATAATCAAGGAGGAACAGCCTGTAATGTACAAGACACAGTGCTATAATAACATAATCTCTTGAAGCAATAGTCCACAAGAGGATGTACATAAATTTCATGGAACTCCTTAAAGAAAAAAGTTCATAAATTTAGCTTGGCAGTAAACAAGTCCTACTGTCGTCACATTTCACTTTCTGTTGCTATGGACTAGCACCTCGTATCTATGGGTCGTCTCACTAAAAGAAAAGACTGTTGATACTTTAAATTCCGTATTCCTTTAGAAGTAACAAAATATGCATTAAAGTGAGGAAAGTTTTTTCCCAATTATGATTGGGAATGTGGGATGGCATGCTTTGGGTAATCTGGGTCAGTCTCAGTTCTTAAAGTGGGAAATATGCATTCAAGGCTTCCTGAAGTAGCATAACCAACGTAGTTATTTATTAGTACACACCCCAATACTCCCTGTCTCTCTTACCTTTTTCATCATCTGATATTTTCTTTGTTTAGTTCTTTAGGAAAAATGTATAAAACATTTCTTATTCTATGTATGTGTTGCATCCAAAAGACTTCACCCCTTCACTGAACATCCTTGGATCCTGAGCTAGCACCTGCCATGTTTACTGTACCAAGTTGAAGACACAGTTGTTGAAATGTGTTGGCAAAGACAAAATGATGTCATGTGTGCTGAGCAGTACATGGCATGCAGCAGAGGAAAGTGAGTACCTAATGTCCTAAAACTACATCTTCACCCATGAGGAAAACTTACCGTTGTCAGCCCAATGATCAGCTCTTCCTTTGGCTTCTCTCTGCACTTTCTCTAGTCAGTACTGACTGGAGAAAGTGACAGGGAACTGACCTTTGAGACTCTTTCTTTTAATAACCTGGTTAACAACTTCCTCAATCCACCCTCTGATAAGGAAGGGAAGGGTGATCTCAAATACACATCTTTATATGGGTTGGGGAGGGAAATGTTTCGCAATATCTCTGTATAAATGATATTCTAAAAACTACAATGCAGTGGAAGAGCCTAAATGAACACGTAAAGTTTTTTCCATTGTTTCCCTGGGAGTTTTTCCAGGTGTTTGTGGGTTTAGGTTGGTTACAGGTGCTGATCTATGGGCGTCTGTGGAGCCTTCTGTGAGTGCTTGTATAAAGGGCTCTATACAGCGTGATTGGATTTGATGAGGTTCTGAGAGCAGTTGCCGTGACCCTGTGTAGCTGCCACTGGACTGGCGGGAACGCAGGCTGGTTTTGCCTCCGTCTCCCACACACAACTTTGTGCACACTGTCTAGCAGGGGTGGCCAATCCTGGTCCTCGAGAGCCCCTGTCCTGCATGTTTTAGATGTTTCCCTGCTCCAGCACACCTGATTCAAATGAACGGTCATTACCTGGCTTCCACAGAGCTTGATAACAACCCATTCATTTTAAACAAGTGTGCTGGAGCAGAGAAACATCTAGAACATGCAGGAGAGGGGCTCTCGAGGACCAGGGTTGTCCACCCCTGTTCTAGGGGATAGGTATAGCTCGGTGGTTAGAGCATTTGACTGTATTTATTTTAATGATATTACAAAACAGGCAGAACAAGAGATATAGCCTATTTAAATGCTCAAAAAAAGTTACGATGGTGCCCCCCCCAAAAAAACAAAAAAAAACAAATACACAGTCAACTTCCCAAGCTCCTGTGGGTGCCCTTCCCTATCTCAGTGGCCTGACGAGCTTTGACAGCAGGCTAGGTCAACTTTTCTAAAATTGGCTTAAAAAGATAACAGGAGTCAGGGGAAGGAAAAAATAAGTTGATGCCCGTGCATCACTTTCAGGTAAGCCCATGTTTAATCATTGTTAAATACGGGAAATGTGCTGCTAATTTAATGGTTAGCCTATCCATAAACCTCAAACTAGCTGACGTTATTGCTAATGTTAGCACACTCAAATATGTTTTAACTTACTTAGGTGCAAACTAAATTTAGATGTTACTGTTAAACATTATCTATGCATTTTACAAGTAACGGACGCCAGCTAGCTGTTACTTTACATTCTATGATGCTTTTATATTCGATTTATCAAATAGTTTTAAAATGAGTAAGGTGGAGAGCTCCTTGGCTAAACCAGGCTAAGAAACGCAAGGTAGCTACGTAGGGCTGAAAAATTAAGAGACAAAAATACATCACCTTCTCTAGACAAGATTTTACCAATTGAAAAACGGCTTGTAAAAAGTTTATTTACATAAAGCTCAAAAAACTATTTTGCGCTCAAAGAAAGGCGTATGAGATTGGTTTACATGCAATTTTCAGGAAGTGAAATAGTTTTGAGGTGGAAATAACGTCAGTTTTCGCGCTCTCCCAACGGTTTCTTTTTTTCACCATTTTACCTCGGCGCTGCCTGCCAGGATCGTGACTTTTGCTCTGTAACGGTAAACTATCTGCAGTCATCCAATTTAGCTGCTAGTAATCTCTGTGTGTACTTATGTTTTACTTGTGCAGTTACTACCATACTTCACTGATTTGAATAATCAAATCCAGTAAATCCGTCATGATTGCAAACATTTTCGTCTAGTTTTATGGCTAGCTAAGTCTCACATGGTCGATGCTTCAGCTAGGGTGGCTAATTTGCGGCTGGCGTCAGTGAAATAGGAACATAGAGTATGTTGCCTCAGCTAAAGATTCGTATAAGTACTGTTCAAATTATACATTATTGTAGTAAATTTGTAGGTTTTTGCCAGCTCCAAATTTAGGATGAACTATTAGCTAACTCTGCTGTGGGTCAGCGCGAATGCTATAATTATAGCTAAGTATTAACATTGGAGTGAACTAGCTAGTGTTGCACAGTAAACCTGTACTAAAGAGAGACACTCTTACATAGCTTCAGTGTCCCTGTGCATACACAGGAGACAATCACTGCAAAAGAGCTGCAGTTCCGGTGCAGACAGGAGAACCTAGCAGAACGCCATCTCTGTAGCACTCCATCCAGTCCAGAACCCGGGGTCCTGAAGTCTCGACTCTTACGATACTCAAACGATGCCATGTTAATATAGCTCTCTGATCTAACGAGTCTGGCTAACTGTCGTGACCTCTCAGGTGGGCTTTGGCTACGATGGAGAGTTGGAGAGATGGTTGTTCTGCTAGGTTCTCCTGTCTGCACAGGAACTGCAGCTCTTTTGCAATGATGTTAAGGAACCTAATGACGAATCATGGTCATAATTATGTTGGCCCATGCTACAGCCCTTCACCAGATATATAAATATATGTAGATACATTGTTCAAAAATCTTGGCACATTGTTTTTTTATGGATTTTTTATAGTCTAAAATAATTCTGCAGAATTATTTTTGAGACTATCACTTTATCACTTGAGAAATATGAATACAAAGACTGCCACCTAAGGGTCATATAATGAAAAAACAATAATCAAATCCACCTTACACTTACAGCAGGACAGACATGGTCAAAAAACAAATTATATTGTGCAAGTATTCATATGTGTTAATAGAATAATGTAAATTAAGACATGAACTCCAGCCCTTAGTTACCTACACATACTGCAGAGCAGAGCACGGCAAAACATACCAATATAATATAGAAGAAAATATATATCCATGTGTGCTTGAACTCTGTTAAATCAACTAAATCAATTCAGTCACAGTAGAAAATGTAGATGTAAACTCATAAAAGTTTTCAAGCTGTTTACTCTTTCTACAATTTCAAATTATATTTTCGGTCATCAGTTACACTTATTAGTTAAAATAATCTAATGAACACAGACACAACCAGAACACATGAAGGGGTACTGCTGCTGGGTGATAACACTAGGTCCAGATGGACCTCACTGACTGACCATCTACCTCACAGTTGTTGGGGGAGTTCTGCTACTCTAAAGTTAGGGGAACGCACACAGGACCTACAGAAGCAAACACACACACACACTTGCTGGGGTCTCAGGACATACTGATGGAATGTGAACATCAGCAGGCTCTTTATTTACACACAATATAAAAACAGCTAATTGACTCCGCAAAGTGTGACGGGGCACCTGTACCTTGTATTTTTGCACTTTTTTTTTGTGTTTATTAAATACCCTACCTGGGTTAAACTGGCCCTGTTGGTGCTATTTCCTTCAGTTATACAAGGTCAAAGGTCAAAACCTGAGTTAGCTCCCTGGTGACCACACTGGGTAGAGTCTTGAAACTTCTTTCACAAACCAGGTAAGGTGTCCTGGGGTTCTCTAAACCTGATGAACCAAGTTGACCTGTCTGATGCAGATCCCACCACGGTTGTTCTCTCCCCAGTTTGGCTGTACTGGCCAGCTTATATGCCACAGTTCCCCTGATTGGTTGTACTGGCTGGCTTATATGCCACAGCTCCCCTGATTGGTTGTACTGGCTGGCTTATATGCCACAGCTCCCCTGATTGGTTGTACTGGCTGGCTTATATGCCACAGCTCCCCTGATTGGCTGACGAGGAGCAGCTGTGGTCCTCGTCAGCTGGCTGGGGAGCGGGACCCTGTGTGCTTCACCTGGATCACCTGACCCTGAGTTCCAGAGTTGCCACACCAGCAAACAAGAAACATAACTGAGATGTCTATGATAGAGATACTGAATGCCACAGCCTGTTTGTGACGTTCTAGGTACATTCATAACGTTCCATTGAGGTCTTTCAGAGGTCGCCTTTTCGGGACATTACAGGTACATTACAGGTGCATTACAGGTACATTACAGGTGCATTACAGGTACATTACAGGTGCGTTCATAACGTGGGAATGGGGAATGTTATGAATGTACCTCTAATGTCCCAAACAGGCTGTAACATTCAGTACCTCTGCAAGACCTGAAGGAACGTTACAAATGTGTTAGGTACGTTTCTTGTACATCATGACACTTTATGAAAACATAATTTAATGTTACTTAGGCCTACAGTACTTACAGTACTAATACAGTGACCATGTCTGCACTTTCTCCAGTCAGTACTGACTGTCAGACAGAGAGAAGCCAAAGGAAGATCTGATCATTGGGCTGACAACGGTAAGTTTTCCTCATGGGTGAAAATGTAATTTTAGGACATTAGGTACTTACTTTTCCTCTGCTGCATGCCATGTACTGCTCAGCACACATGACATCATTTTGTCTTTGCCAACACGTTTCAACAACTGTGTCTTCAACTTGGTACAGTAAATGTGGCAGGTGCTAGCTCACAATCCAAGGATGTTCAGTGAAGGTGTGAAGTCTTTTGGATGCAACACATAAATAGAAGTATATATGGTCAAAACATTATCAAACCCGATTTGAAAATGTCAGATTCAATGCGCTTTGGGCAGTTCAACAGCCTGTGTCACATATGAGGGAAACAATCCAATTTGGGCCACGTTCAGCTACAATGTGAATGAAACTAGTCAGAATAAAACAATTATAATATGACAGTGGTTTACGATTTGCTACATTTTAAAGTAATTTGACTGCTACTGTAGCCTTAAAGTAGCCTGCAAGACATGAGACCAAATGTGGAGAACGCGTTTAAAGTTGAAGTGAACAGGTAAAAGGCCTATATAGCAAACACTAGTGCCACAACCAATACTTGATAAGGTTTGATGAGGTTTAGGAGTTAGGATACTGTAAATGGATATTTTCCCTAACAAAGAAAAAAAAAAAACATGAATCGGATTACAAAAAAACGGAATTCTCTTTGGAAACTGAAGCTTGAATTTAGGTGGTTTGGGAATAATTTGTAAATGTTTTGGGATTTGTTCATGTTTGACATATTGGCAACAATAGAAACAGTTTACGACGTATTTTAACTGGAATGCCACATATAGGCCAGCAAGCATCCATTTAAAGGTAAATTGTCAGTTTTACTTCAACTGCTTAGTGTTAATCAATTGAGATTACATATCATGTACCCCTCCTGTAGGGCTATTGAAAAGGCGTAATGCTGCCGTGAACCACTAGATGGCGACAAGCTTCTGCAAAAGATAACAATCATTTAAGGAAGCATCAAGTGGCCACATAATGAAATTAAAATAGTTTACTAATGGTGTTTGTAAATCATTGAGCAAGACACATTTAGTCTACATATACGTGTTTCTTACAAGAGTTTCTTTTGAAACCAATATAATCTAGCGCATCACCTAGACTTTTATACAGGCAGAATGCATAAAACATAATGCATTGAGGCAAATTGGTGCATAATTTCGCAGATGCATTCAGAGTATGTAAAATATGAAGAAATTGTTGCCTATATTTTAGGAGATGAATAACAAATTGCTTGTTGCTCTTTCACCACTCTCAAAATCACCCCAAAACGTAATCAGCTGGATTAGACTACTGCATGAAAATATTTTTTGGTAAGGTGCACGAGTCAACTGTCCCGTCCGGTTTAAGCACCGAACAGGTTTGTATATAAAAAAGACATAAGCTTAAAATATACTGTTTAATTCTGCCCCCTGTTTGAATATACAAGCCGTTATAATCAAACATTACAGCCTC
Organism: Osmerus mordax; assembly: GCF_038355195.1. Lineage (NCBI taxonomy): Eukaryota > Metazoa > Chordata > Actinopteri > Osmeriformes > Osmeridae > Osmerus > Osmerus mordax. The sequence goes on along the minus strand of NC_090061.1, from coordinate 3,017,061 downwards.
TCCTCCAATCCAAATACTTGTTTTGCTGGCCTACCCATTATCGTATTGGGAAATCTGTCAAAAAGTGCATTCTGAATTCAAAGTTTGATGACAAGAAATAGATCAAGATTGAAGATTTACTTGGACTGGCATTGGCTATTTAAAATGTTTTATTAAGTACCTAAAGTTTAAAGTATCACTCGCATTGTGTTGATAAGGTTTGTTTAGGCTAACATGCAGGTTTGCCAAAATACCTTGGTGAGGGGTTAGGATTTGAAATTTGATTAGCCTTCTTTATTATTAATAATATTAGCATATTCCTCATTTATACGGTTGGTAGGCATATTTTAATTGTTGTATTCGGAGGTAATAAGATTGTGTCAACGACTACTTTAGTAGGTTATGTTTTAATTATCCTCATCACATTCATCCCATTTTAGGTGGAGTTGGTAACCATGTAAACTGACTATAAACATCGGAAAGAAAGTTGAAACGTGTTGAATAAATGTAGGCCTATTGCATCAATTTACCTTTTGAGAAATATTTTTCTCAGACTCTTTCGTTTTCTCTTGAGATCATTCTTAGCCTCCGAAGTTACAGGGGCTAAAGTACCATAAATATTTAATGAAGGTTGCTTTAGAAGATTTTCTCAAGGCTAATTAATTAACGACGGTCTATTTATCCCGCTATGAAACTGGCGATTTTATCATTAATAATATTATTTATTTTACCAAGGAATGATGTCAGAATTACATGATTATAAAAACAATTAGTAGGCCTAGTTTTGTTATAATTGTTATTATTAGTAGTATTATTATTATCATCAGTAGGCCTATTATTATTATTATTATCATCATGTTTGTTTTATTTCTTCTGCTACCATGACATGCAATAGCTGGCGTTGACATGACAAGCGCCTGCTGTCAAATCTCACCGAGTAGCGAACTCTCAAAATGAGGAGATGATGATATGTGACGGTTGGGAGCAGGAGGACGAGCATGTTGTTTAATAGGCTATATTCAGTTAATTCATACGTATTATGATTGTAACAGAGGTTGCTGTTAATTTGATCATAGGCTCATAGGTTACTCACTGTAACTGTGCGCGTGTGTTTGTGAGTGAGGCCGTGCGCGCTCGTGACAAAGTGTGGTCCTATGAGATCAAATTGCTCTTTCTGGTCATTGCGCTTAAGTTGCCTAAACCTCCGCTTGGTCGGCTGTTTTAAATGACGCTTAATTTACATTTAGTCATTTAGCAGACGCTCTTATCCAGAGCGACTTACAGTAAGTACAGGGACATTCCCCCGAAATGAGACGGTTGACTATAATACAACAAACTTGATAACTGAACGTGTTTATCTTTTAACGGTGACCCTGAGTTAACGCGCCTGTGCTGGATGGTCCTGATGCTCGGATCAACTCTTACAAATGAATAGCTGCTTAAATTACTGAGTCTCTGATCTGTTCAAAAGTGGGCCAACATGCAAATTGTCAAATTAATCTGGAAAGGCAATGGCACACAGACTAAGTCCATGAGCATGCAGGGAACTCGTACACGCGGAAATCTTTTCCGGCGAATTCAAAAAATGACGCAACGGATGACTTTGACCAATGAGAAGCCACACATCATTCTGGTATTTAAATTACTATTTCCTTTTAAGGTCTGGTCTCCGCCCTTGTCAAGTCCACGCGTGTCCCCCCCGAGAGCACTAGAGCTTTCGAACCCGAGAGAAGGTGCGCTCCACTGGGACAGAGGCAACATAAAGACACGGGGAGGGAGGGAATGAGAGTTCTTGCTACCCAATCCCCCTTTTCCCCTGGGAGAGCAAGCCTTCCATGGTCCGTCCCTCCCTCTTATTTGATAATCATTTCATTTTACTCCTTTTTGAAGCAGTCGCTTGTTTTATCCCACTTTTCATTTCACAATCCCGTACTCGTATGTTCGACTTCTTCTGATCAAGCTGGGTATCGCCCCTCTCTTTCCTCCCGACAACAAGGTCTCCTAGATCCCGGTTGATTCTTCTCCTTTGAGATGCTTAACTGTTCTAACACTCGCCCTCTCTCCACCCTCTTTTAACTTGAGAGACCGGTTAAGCTCGAGCGAACTGAACTGGGGCTGGAATTTAAAATAAAGCGGAAAACCCAAAGGGATACGGCGCTCGTCTTTGGATAAGGACCGCTATCGCGTTTCCCCCTTGTTGCACTTTGGGGAAGATTCTTCCCTTTTCACTTGCTCGTCGTTAATCCAGGTGGCCTTGCTCTGAGTCTTCGGGAGGATTATTTCGCACGTTTTGGTGAAGAGAGAGATCCCAGAAGGTTACTTTCATGTTCTCCATCCAGGACAGCCTCCCGCGGGGAGCTTTGACCATGAAAGAGGAACCGCTCACGAGTGGCATGACACCGGTCCGGTCGTGGATGCAGAGCGCGGGGATATTGGACGCGAACACAGCGGCACAAAGGTAAACATTATCTCAATATTCACGGTAGACGGTAAATGGGGTGATAGGATTGTCTGGTGCGGATTGCCCAACTAAATTAACCGTTTTGTCAAGACGATTTCCTGGCATCATGTTTTTTTGCAGGAATTATGAGATATCGATCACGTAACCAACCATTAAAGGCTTCATCATATTAGTGCAGTCCATCTGAACATTTGTTTTTACAATCAGGAGACAAAAAATGGTTTTATGCAAAGAGTTTTCATCACCATCACCCCTGAATGCACTGATCATACTATACATTACAGGCGTTAGAGGCTCGTGCCTACATCCATATGTACAAAGGCTCCATCACAATTTAAACAGCATATGACTCCATCCCGCAGCGGACCTTTATATGCATGCGCTCGTCCACCCCAAAAATATATTGACCCTTCAATTTTAGATGGTGACCAAAAGTTAGATGGCGCATGAGTTATTTTGTCAATGCTCCGCAGCGGGTTCGCTTGACTGTTGGGATGTCGCTGGAACTTTAAACGCTGCAGCTCGAGGCACAAACTTTGTCATGTTCATGCCAGATATAGACATGGTTTTGCTAAGTGGTCAGAATTAAAACAAATCACTCAAAATGAGAAATAGAAGCAACCAATACCCTATTTGTGCTCGCAAAAGCAATAGTTTATCTTTCAAAATGTGAGTGATCTGTTTCTCATAATACCTAGGCTATATCTATAAAATATGTAAAACTTCCGCCAAAATGTTTTGGGTCAACAATAGACTTTTAAAGGACCGACAGATCTAAAGTTGTTTTTCACTATGTAGCCTAATTCTGTCGTAATCAGGCGCTTTTTATCAAAAACTTGAATTTAGGTTTTGCGTCAGCATGTGGGGCTGTCAAACACATAGGCTTTAAAAAATCTGATTATATAGTTACATATAAATATTCAGGATTTATTGTCCACTGTCTCAACATTGATCCACCAACCTATTATTTTTAATGTTTTATCCATGTTATATAATTACTAGAAATAGAGTTGTGGGTGTTTAGCCCGCGTGAATCTAATTCTGTCTGAAGTCAAAATCTCTTCAATAAAGTCTTGCTACTTTTCAGTCTAATGCAAAGACAATGTGTGGTGAAAAAAGGATGAAACGGAAAATATATATTTAACTAACTGTCCTTGATGTGTTTAGCTCAAAGGGTCTGTAACAGCTGTTAAGTGTTTGGGGGTCAACATAATTTACTGTCAAAAGTATTAAATATCAAATGTCAAAAAGTGCATAACCATTTTAAATGTCGAATGCTTCTCTTCTCTTTCACGTGCCTCTCACAATTTAGTACAAAAAGAAGCTTCACGTCCCGTAGAACCAATCACAGCGATTTAAAAACCCGCCACTTGACCGCGGATTAAACCTTTTACGCATACATGGAAGTCATAGTGACCTTGTGTACTTGAAAGCGAGAGTTTGTTATGTTAGACAACTTGGTGGGAACAGGGGGACAGGTCAATAGATTAAGCATTTAATGAACCAGGTAGGCCTACATAATTTTCCTTTCGATTGTCACTCCATCGCACACATAAACAGGATCAACCAGGGGTTCAATACCGATAAACAGGTCAACTGACACCCGAGCGCTCACGGGTGAGCGCGTGCGACCTTAGCCTGGAACGGGGGGCTGGAGGTTGACCCAACTGAACGCTATCAAGTAAATCATAATACGGAGCATATTACGCATTGACTTGCAAATCTGTAGACATTTTTTTTTACCGTTTCAGTGATGGCATCCGCAATACAAAATGTAAACACAATTTCCAACACACTAGCGAGTGTCGATGTTGAAGTTTATTATCGATTTTACTGCTACCGTGGTAATCAATAGTTAAGTCCAGTAACATGCTATTTGTATAGCTTGACATAAATGAACTATTTAGATTTTGTGTTCATCATAAATATATTGCAAAACGTATTCACATAAAATAAATTGTGACGTTGAAAAGGTATTGATTCACGAAAAAGACATTGTATGAAACATCACTTAATCACTTGTCAGTGTTCAAATATTTTTCTGAATATATTTTGTCCTCATAAACTTGGCCTAAATTTTACCAGTAATGAAATGGAAATTGAATTATTGGTTGCTTCCAAAGCATATGAATAATATTAAATTGATGTACTGTATACTGGAGAGCAGAGTTCATCCATTGAGGTTTTACTGTTTGGCCAAGTATTGTGTGCTGTTTAATCTCAAAGACAGCCCCTGTGAGAACAGATAGTACTGTATAAAAGATCACACCCTGACAGAATTAGAGCAGAGTTCACATCAGTCAGTCACCAAGCAATTAGAGGAAGGCAGGCTGGAGGACTGGGAAACCAGGAAACGTTCTGAAAGTGTCTGCCACACATTTCATGACACTGTTTAGCAAAATTTACGTTTGTTTTAAGTGAATGTGCTTTAAATGTTGATTGCGCACCATTGTGGATGTGTCTCTTTCAGTTGTGGAGAATATTGGTTAGGGATAGGGCTTAATGATTTGGAATTGTTTATGTTTTAGACTCGCTTTATATAATGCACCTGTAGATAAGTGCACCAGCTATTTCCCCCAGATCAAGTTTCCCTATTTTCTGTAGGTGGTTGTGTATAAAAAATGTGTGTGTGTGTGCGTACCTTTACAACTGGACTTGTATACACGGAAGTGCACATTTGAGTGTGTGTCTGTTTGAACGTGCGCGTTTAAGTAAGTGAGTCAGTGAGTGAGTACTCTACACAACTGGGAAACTGATTTCACTTGACCCTCCCAGTTGCCTACCCTGACACTGTAAAAATCGAGCAAAGTGAATGATGTTGCCCCCCTGCCTTTGTGTGCTAGCGAGGGGGAGGAGGGCAGCTTAGTAAAGAGCAGGTTCCCAAGCGTAGTGGATGAGGGAGCAGGAGTCAGACAGGGATCCGAGGTGAGTGATAGCCAACCAGGGATTCGATGTCCCGAGCACCATCCGTCACAGCCTCAATCATCCTCAGTCAGCTGCCTCAAAGTAAGGAGACAACGCTCCCTCGTGGCCCCTAGGCCATGTGGGAAGAGGTTCAAGAAAGTCTATTTGCCCTCGCAGGCATGTTTTGACTGTGTGGCGTTGATAATGCTTCGCTCGTCATCCGGTGGCAGATTTTTGTTTCATGTTTCGGGGGTGTAACTTATCATCTTGTGTGAGCCCTCAGAGGTCAATGGAAACATTTAACATTGAACGTTTAATTCTTTTTTTGTGTCTTTTTTTTTCTTCTCTGGTGAGAAAATGCAGTTGAAATGGAATTTGCATTTGTCAACACCACTACAAGCACACAAGCACTAACAATTAAACCCAAAAGCACGTTGCCCAAGGCCGCGTTAAAAGTATCAGATAATTAAAAATTGCACACACTTCCATTGCACAAATCCTGTTTCAGTGTCGTTACTGTAAATTCTCGCTAACACATTGTAACAATGTGATAACATGGTTGACTCAAGTAAATATAGTTTAAACACCTGACTTAACTCTTTGTCTCAGACTGTCAAAACCAAGTCGCTCGTGCTGTTTACCGGAATCCTGAACTGAAACGAGTGTGTGTGTGTGCGCCAGCTGCCCCCATAAACGTGCAAACCATTAGCTGACTTGTGTGAGGATCGCCATCCTTCTGACCTCGTTAGAAGTGTGCAGGTGACCAGCTAATGGATTCAGCTGTGGGCCCACTCATTTGGGTTGCTGAGCTATGCACATAGGTGTGTGTGTGTGTGTGGGGGGGGGGGAGGGGGGATATACATGTGTGTGTGAGTGTATGTGATATGCTTGTGTGGTATCTGTGTGTGTGTGGCATGCATTTGTGTGTGTGTGTGTGTGTGTGTGTGTGAGATATGCATGAGTGTGTGGTGAAATGTGTGTATGTGTTTGCCTGTGTGTACATATATACATGTGTTTAGGATACCTTTTCTGTTGAGCATATATTCTAAAAAACCTCAACGTATGTTAAGAAGCTTGTACTTGAGAAAAGAAAGCTCAAACTAGGTTTAGAAAGGTGTACCGTCAAAAAAGTTTTCAAACTGGTTTTGGAGAGAGAGAAAAAAAAGACAATTTGATGCAAAAAAAAAGACAATTTGATGAAGTGATAAATTGAACCTTTTATTATACAATAATTTATGTTCTATCCTTAGCTGAACTGGACACGAATAGACGTATGGCCACTTTGTATCACACCTTGCATTATAGTCACTAAGACACAAATACTGCTTGATTTGACGCACCAATAGCGTGGTGTACTTCCTGTTCACGTTTTTGAACCAGGCAGCCAGTCTCACCGTGAGAATAGAATAATGGTCGGTGACTGATTTTCATTTGTGCACCTTAATTGTGTGTGTCATTTGTAATTATCCCAGACAGTCCGGGGAAACAGAGGTTCACAGTTAGAATAGCGCAGCTCTTCATGCAGCAATTACTAACAAATTAGTCCTCGGATTTAAGGGCTTCGCTATAATGGGACGCTTTTTTGGGGGAGCAAAATGAGTTAACTGTGTTTACTGTAGAAACAAACCATGATGTGGCTGTTTTAAGAGTATGCTGGATGCGCATTTAAGACCAAACAGCACAGCTGTATGTGTGAACATGTGTCAACAGTGTCAAGTGTAACTGCAGAGGTGTTTAATTACATCTTTACTGGATGTATATTTATTCTTATCTATCAGCGTAATGTAACAGAGTTTGCAGATTACAGTAATAACTTGTCCGCTCAATAAATGCATGTTTGATATTCTCTCGAGGGTCACTAATATTGTTGAGATTTTTAGATATGCGTCTTTAGTGATTTGAGAAGTCTGTAAAGAAATAGTACTGTTCCAATGGAAACAGACAAAATGAAATATAAAACCAAAACTAAATATAATAGAGATAAGGCTTAACGTAGTGTGTTCGAGTGTGTGTGTGTGTGTGTTTGTACTTAAATCGCTAATAGGTTGAAAAGATTGTTCAGACAAAGTGAGGTCTGTGTTTATAAAGCTTGAGAATAAGAGGAAGTTGATATCACTATGGAATACAATTTAGTTTTTTGTGTGTATAAGACAGGAGATGTATTACTTGGATAATAGTCAATGGCCAGTCCTCAATAAACAGAAAGATGGAGAGGAGGGAAGAGGACAGGTGAAGAGAGGAGAATAGAACAGAGATGAGGGAAGAGGAGCAGAGATGGATGAGAGGGAGGGAGGGAGAGGAAGAGAGGAGTGGGTAAGAGAGGAGCGGAGGTGGGAGGAGGAGGGGAAGGGAGAGAGCAGAGAGCAGGACTGGCTGAGAAAGGCTGTTGATGGGTTTCATCCCGTGACATAACCTCCTGACTGAAAGCATCCAACACTACGCATCTCGTCTCCTCTGGATCTCTGATTTCGAAACACACTCACTCACACACACACACACACACCTACACCACACACACACAAGCAAGCAGATATGCACACACACAAAAAACATGAACACACAGACTATAGCTGTTCTCACAACGTGTACCAAGCTTCCACTCATTAGCTCATATTACACGGTTAATAAGAGCTAACCAAACACACACGCACACACACACACACACGGTTAACAAGAGCTAACCAAACACACACACACACACACACACACACACACACGGTTAACAAGAGCTAACCAAACAAGCACATGGGAAGGAAGAGAGCAACTACCTTCCTGTCTGGGCAAATGTATGCTGAAGTAATTGAGTATCCCAGCATAAATTACACTTTCCCGCTCACACGCACATACCGTACATACGCAATATGTGCATATATTACGTGCTTCCCCTGCACACACGCTCGCTGTAGCAATTAGCGAAGGGAAATGTTTACTGGTGAGAAACTGTGGGATAGAGTCTTGGTTTTCCACGCGTCTCTCCTCCTGCCTGCTCTCTCCTGACACCCTGAAATGCTTCTCATACGAAGCCAAACTGGTTACTGCTAACTTGAGCTGCTACGCTCCTCCGATGATAAGGAAATCCAAGGTGGTTTGTTGACAATGTTAAGCATATTCACACACGTTCTGTACGTGTCAGAGCCTCTGTGTTCTGCTGAACGTGAGCAGAACTGAGGCTGGGTCACTAACAGTGTTTGCTTGTCCTACAAACGTTATAGGATTGATACTTCTTATATTAGATGAACACAGTGGTACTGATGTGGTTAGAATGTTTATGATTTGTGTATGTGTGTATGTGTTTTTGTGTGTGTGTCTGTGTGTTTTGTATATGTTTGGGCGTGTGTGTATTTGTGTTTGTGTGTGCATGTCTGTGTGTGTACAGTAAGTGTGTGTGTGTAGTGTGTAAGTGTGTACAGTATGTCTGTGTGTGTGTGTGTGTAAACAAGGCGATGCTGTCTGCCTCATTAGGTGCTGGTGTAGCTAGCAGTGGGCCGCGGTGGTTAAAGACTGTGTAGCTGGTCACACCTCATCGCCCCACTGATTAATGCCAGGGGGGCTGAGGGCTGTATGCACAGTGCCTGCTCTGGTGGCACAGGGGACCACACACACCCAGGGGGGAGCGGGGTGGGGGGCTGGGGGGGCTGGTCATGGTAGGGGGGCAGGGGGGCTGTATCAGGCCTCTGAATGGCTCGTCATGGAACTGTTTTTTTGTATGATTTATTTTGGTGACTTGTTGATGTTGCAAGTATTTTTTTGTTGTTGCCGATAACACGCAAGGACAAGGGCACAGAGATGAGATACATATGGTCAGAATAATAGATGCATAACGCAACTTTATGCATATGCATGCGTTTACAAATGCTCATTAGCATACAGTGAATGCATGCGAGCAAACAGACACGGCACACACACACAAACACACAGACACGGCACACACACAGAGACACACACACACACACACACACACACACAGACACAGAGACACACAGACACGGCACACACAGAGACACACACACACACAGACACAGAGACACACACACACACACACACACACAGAGACACACACACACACAGACAGACACAGAGACACACAGACACGGCACACACACAGAGACACACACACAGACACACACACACACAGAGACACACACACACACACATACACACACACAGAGACACACACAGACACACAGACACACTAGAATCAGAATCAGAAAGGGATTTATTCGCCATGAAAGTTTGCACAGACAAGGAATTTGCTTTGGCAGGAAGGTGCATACAATAAACATATACCTAAAATTTAAATATGTGGACTAACTATACTAAGGCACCTCACCAGACACCTACACGGTGTCTGGTGAGGTTGGCAGATCTCTTTTCGCATGTTCATTAGGGCTGGCTCTCTGAGTAGTAGTGCTTCTTCATCTCTATGAGCCTGTAGTGGACCTGAGCACTGAGGGGCTCAGGTCCGGGTTTCCTCCTTCAGTCATCACTGTTAACATCTGCTGCTGTGCATTACGTCCTGGAAACCCATAGAGCCAGAGTGGGCAGTCTCTCATGACCGTGGTAATGTCCACAGGCACACTGACCCTGACGGTCATTTTCTGTTTCACTTTCAGTAATACAACTGACTGTTGAGATCGTTTTTACTCTATTCAGCCCAGTTCTGAAATCTTAGTTCAGATTGATCGTCTAAACTAAACCCTGCATCATGTCCTGAAATGACACACACTGTGTATGTGGTGGTGAGCCACAACACCTTGTTTTTTATCGTATTTTTAGGGCGTAGGTCATCATCTGATCAGATTTGATATTAAACCCCAGGTGTTAAAAGCAGTCCATTCACTTGGGTCTGGGACAGTCATTGGAACCATCATGGTAGAACCTACATGGTGAAACCCTGATGGCGGAACCTTCACAGCAGAACGTGGAACCAGCATTGCCTGTCCTGTGTCTGTGGGCATCAGGAAGCTGTCATCTCCCATGTGGAGCCGGCCAATCAGGCGGCCTGGCTGCGTGTGACGTCTGGCCTCACCACGCCTCTGAGCCAGTCTACACGCGTGTGACCAAACCTGCCTGTCTCTTATATAGTTAGTGTCAGTGCCGAGTGGTAACAGGCCTGTGTGCACTGAGCTGTAAGTGAGTGTGGCTGCAATTAGCATGATTAAAATAATAACGCTAACAAGCTTTGTGAGGGGACGTGGAGAGGGGCGAACATGCTAAGACTGGCTCTGCCTCCGAGGTGCTTTCCAGACTCCCTCCTGAACTACCGCTGGAGCTGCCCGGGTGATGGGGAGAACAGGGGGGTAAAGAGGGTTTGGTTTTTCGTCAAAAAGTCATGTGAATATGACTGAGAAGTACATCAAGTACTGGTGAGGGAGATTGTTCGTTTTTACCCCCACAGTACAGCTTTAAGATTGTGCTGGGGCGAGGTGTGATGCAGATACAAATCAGTATTATTTAAAGTCCTACATTCGTGTATCGTACACCACTGTAGATACAAGAAGACGAGGATCGATACTTTGTCCTCAGGCGATGTCTGATATTCCCCGCAAAACAAATGCTGTCGTCCGTATAGTTCAGCTTTTTGTCTTTAGGAATCCGAATCTAGGAATTAGCTTTCAACAAACTGGGCTACAAATGAGGCATTAAGCATTGGTAATAGGAGAGCAAAAAGGTCATGACTGTGTTAATCTACTGTCTGGGGAGTAGAACTAGGAGCACAGAGAAGAAAGCAGGCGGGATTCCAAAAACAACCTCTACAAATGCTGCACATGAATAAATATTTATGCATAAACAGGCACTTAGATCCTTGTATTGATCATGTATTTGTGCACGGATTAATAGGAAATGATGAGAAAAATCCGATTGAAATACGCATTGTTTTGTTTATATTTTTATCGACAGCCTGTATTTCTGAGCAATTAACAGCATACTTTGCTGAACATAACTGAATAATTTTACATTGACGGCTCAAAAGAATACAATTAAATCAATAATGCAGCACAATTTCGACAAGTTTTTACATTTGACCCATCTAATTTTTTTTCTCTCTCTCTTTGACAACTACATAAAATCTTCACAATGTTTTAGTTTTTCTCAGAAAAAGGCTGTAGGTATTAAGGATTTAGTCTTTTCAGTCTTTCCAACATCCCAACATCTTTGCCCTAAATCAGCTATATAAAAACCTCTATAAAAAGAGCTCAAAATTCTATAACAATAATAAAAAAGAAAATCCCCGTCAACGAATCCACACCAACAGCATTCAGATCCACGCGTACATTTCAAGATTACGCTTAAACACAATCCCTTTTTCTACCACCGTGTCTATTTTGTGTGATGTGTGTGTGTGTGTGATGTGTATGTGTGTGATGTGTGTGGTCCAGTCTGTGTGTATGTAGGTGTGTGGAAGTGTTCGGCTCCAAAGAGAGCGCGTTGTCCGAGGAGAGACAGAGCAGGGAGAGTTTTGACTGACAGGTCAGGGCCCTGTCATGGCACTGCCAGGCCCCTGTCATGGCACTGCCAGGCCCCTGTCGTGGCTCTGCCAGGCCCCGGCAGCACCCTGGCGTTTCTGGCAGGGTGAAGCAGATGCAGCAGTCTGGGGATCCTACTGTGGAGGAGGCCGAGGAGACAAAAGGAGCGCGTGGCATGAGAAGAGGAGGCCACATGGCTCCTGTTTCTCACCCGACGTTCCTCCTCCTCTTCCTCGTTCTCACTCCACTCTGTTCCGTAGTTCTGCATTAGTTATAGTTTTGAAAATAAACTATGAGTTTAAAGGCAGTCAGTATAGGTGGGGATACCTGGATAAAAATATATATATATATTGACGAGGTCAATCAGTTGCAGTATTGTGAGAATTGTGTCTTAACAAATGTTGTTCTTTCTTTCCTTCTCTCTTTTCCATCCCTTTTTTTATGTCACCATACACATTACCCCTCCCTCCCTCCCTCCTCCCCCCCTCCTCCCTCCCTCCCTCCCTCCCTCCCTCCCTCCCTCCCTCCCTCCCTCCCTCCCTCCCTCCCTCCCTCCCTCCCTCCCTCCCTCCCTCCCTCCCTCCCTCCCTCCCTCCCTCCCTCCCTCCCTCCCTCCCTCCTCTCCTCCCTCCCTCCCTCCCCCCCTCCTCTCCTCCCACCTCCCCCCCTCCTCTCCTCCCACCTCCCCCCCTCCTCTCCTCCCACCTCCCCCCCTCCTCTCCCTCCCTCCCTCCCTCTCTCCCTCCCTCCCTCCCTCCCTCCCTCCCTCCCTCCCTCCCTCCCTCCCTCCCTCCCTCCCTCCCTCCCTCCCTCCCCCCTCCTCCTCCTCCCCTCCCTCGTCCCCCCCTCTCCCTCCTCCCCCCCTCCTCTCCTCCCTCCTCTCTCTCTCCTGCTACAGTGGCGTGGGTCTGGCCAGAGCTCACTATGAGAAGCAGCCGCCCTCCAACCTCCGCAAGTCCAACTTCTTCCACTTCGTGCTGGCGCTGTACGACCGGCAGGGGCAGCCAGTGGAGATCGAGAGGACCTCCTATGTGGACTTTGTGGAGAAAGACAAAGTACAAGCAACATGCAAACACGCGGACACACAAGCATAACACACTCTCTCACATACTGTACACACCTTCACACATAGGCACAAATATTAAACTGATTATAGTAATTAATGCACGGTATAGTCTAACAGTATTTGTTTATGCAAACACACAAGTGAATTTCTTTTTTTAATATTCTTTTCAAATTTAAACTTATGATTAAACCTTAAAGGAATTCCTTTTCTTTACTGTCACACCACAGAGCTGCTGTGCATCCAGCTCACACACACCTGCAGTTCCCAAGGAGGCTGTTAGGAGGCAGCATAGAGCACACAGCAGAGGAGCATCAATCAATAGACATTTATCATCGTCACACATACCTATCAATCCATACACCATCCTGGTTTTTAACTGCGTCTGATGGGAATACAAATAAGTCATATTTTAAATAATTCATTTGATTTACACGAACACAACCTTAGAAAATACAAACGATCCAAGTGTCTAACTTATTTACCATACGTATCAAGTACACATACAGGTACATTTGGATCCCTAAACGTGTTAAGATGTATGAGAAAAAGGATGGTCACACCCCCTAGGTGTTTGGTGCTGTTTTACGATTGCACCAGTAGCTTCGTTCTCACTCCAGCAATCCTCCGTCAGCTCTCCCCAGTCCTGCTGTCAGATCCAGCTCCAGCCCTGCTGTCTCTCCAGTCCTCCTGCCAGACCCACCTCCAGCTCCCAGCGCCCTGCTCTGGGGGGGTGGTGTTTAGTAAAAGGTTACAGCCAACAGCCCCGCCCCGTCCAGTCAGCGGGGACAGGGGCCAGCTGGCACAGACGGGCTCTCCTCCCGTCCTCTCAGTTCACCTCTGCCTCGACCTCCACAAGCCCCCGGGGGCACGCGCCTGGCCTCGACCATCACCCGGGGGCACGCGCCTGGCCTCGACCATCACCCGGGGGCACGCGCCTGGCCTCGACCATCACCCGGGGGCACGCGCCTGGCCTCGACCATCACCCGGGGGCACGCGCCTGGCCTCGACCATCACCCGGGGGCACGCACCAGGGCGCTACGGCATTCTTAGAGCCGCCTGGTAGAGAGATAGAGAGAGATGGATAGAAAAAGAGAGGGAGAGATAGATAGATAAAGAGAGGGGAGGATAAATGAAGAGAATCAAAGAGAGAGAGAAAAAGAAAGAAAGGACATAGAGCGAGACACAGACAAAAAGAGAGAGAGAGAGACAGAGAGAGAGAGAGAGAGACTGAAAGAGAGAGAGAGAGAGACTGAAAGAGAGAGAGAGACATACAGAGAGAGTGGTGCCTGGTTCCAGACTGGCTGGTTGGGAGCGACACCACATCAGTGAGAGAGTCTTGGCCCGGTCACCAGGCACCTGAGGCACTGCCACTCCTAAACCCTGTAACCATGGGAAACCCTGTAACCAGGGGGAACCCTGTAGCTAGGGGGAACCCTGTAGCTAGGGGCGGGAACCCTGTAACCAGGAGGAACCCTGTAAAAAAAGGGGTCTCCAGAACCCACAGTTACCTGAGAGGGGCTTATTGAAGGGTAGTGACACATTAGATAGTTTACTCACTATTTATAATTCTAGTAAATACTTTAAAAAAAATCTTATTTATATATTTTGGTTACATATACAGACTGTATAGTTTAAGACGTGTATAGAACATCATTTGATTTTAATGAGTTTAGAGCAGGTGTGAGTTTAGTGATCAGGGTTGGGTTAGAGTGCTGGCAGCTGGAGGTAAACATGTTTATGGAGATTAGAGGGGAGATTGAAATACAGCATCACAGCATGGGCCTGTGGGGTCTGCAAATACTCTGAAAACCGATAAATTTACTATTTCATAAGGCAAACCAAATCAGAGTTGGGAGTTTCCTTCGGGTTCATGGAAAAAAGATTGTTCTCCAAATACACATTTCCTCAGCACTTAAACCCCTGCCCCCTCCACCCCCACCATACAGCACAAAATATATTTTATATATTTACGTGCCAGATTTGTCATTTTAGATTACAGTGAAGCTGTCTTTACTTTACGCCAAAGTACAATACCTCCTAAAACAAAAGTACTCAATTGCTTGTTATGGGATGGTTCCAGGATCCTGCTGTTCCTTCATTCAGCGTTAATCTGAGTACCGGTATTTCCCACGGCGCTTGAGTTCCGATCAAGATTACGGCCAGGGTGTTCCAACATCTGCTTGGATTAAGACTCCGAGGTTGATAGGGTGGATTGACTGAGACAGATGATTCTGAGATTACAAACTGCTCACTTGAGTATTCTACAACCCTGGCAGACGTTTCATCATCATGTAATCCCTGTCTGGGCACGGAAAGAGGGTATGCTTTAAATATTGTTTTATTTTTATTTTTTTAACTATATTTATCTATTTCAGGAATACAACGGAGAAAAGACCAACAATGGGATTCACTACAGGCTACAACTACTTTACAGTAACGGTAAGAAAACGTTACACAGTTAAAGTATATTTACGTGAACCGCAAAAAACATGGGATACACGAGATGCAAACATATTTAAGATGTTTCCTGAGACTTTCTGAGTTGTTCTGTAGTCTCAGCGGGTTTGATAGCTTTAGAAAGTTTAAGTGAGAACTGTATTAAACGGTATTAAACAGAAGTAAACTAGTATTTAAGTAGAATATGATCATCCTAAGGACATCTGGAATGATAGGACTCCAAAATCCCACACTGCTGACCGTCAGAGAATAGTTATTAAAGCAGACGTGGGCATTAAAAACACACAACTTGGCTATGAAACGCGACTTTTAACTAATTTAGAAGTTAGCAAAAGCAACGAGAATTTGGCAACCCTCTCTGACGTCTCCAATTAACAGGTTGTTTCCTTTCCTCCGATTATTTTCCGACCGCTACCCTGCCATATCGGTTTCACAATTATGCTCCACCGCGGCGCAGCTAATAAAAAACAAGCAATCATGATTGATATTTTAATTTGTCCGTGAATGCGAACTCCTTGTTATCCTTGAGGAGAACAGCCAGTGCGACGAGTGGGTTGGGTGCAGTGAATGCGGCAGTTTAAGCCGGGTAACGACATAAATAATCCAAAAACTCCAGAGCGTGCTTCTGTTTGTTTTTGCTGAAGGGGGTTAGTATTGCTCGGTCTAGCCTACATGACAAGCGCTACAGATGAAAAAACACCATAAATACACTATAGGGACACACGTAATAACATAATTCATTTAGAGGACATCATTAGAATTATATTTTTGTGTGTGAATTAGCCTGAAATAGCATTTCAAGGAATGTCACTATTGTTATCTCTAGATAAATAAACTAATGAAATTATTTAATAAATCGGCTATATCTATTAAAATGTATTTATGGAGATATATGGTTCTACGGATTTTAAACATGGAACTAGTGTATGTTGTATGTCTTGCTCTTATAGCCAAAAGACTAGACTATCTCTGCTAAACTATGCTAGGAGGCTATGCTGGATCTAACTGTGTTTCTGCTGTGTTCTGCAGGGATCAGGACTGAACAGGACCTGTACGTACGGTTAATAGACTCCATGACAAAACAGGTAACTACACCTTATCTGTGTCACACACTCAACTCAATCCATGTACTTGTCTCACACACCCCCTCCAGGGCAGTTAGAAACACCGCTGAGCTCAAGACAAGCAACGCTTCACAATTTACAGTTGAAGCTAGGGCCCACCATAGTCCATAATCTCTGCCACGGTTGGTGTCCGGTATTTTACCGTCCTCCAATCCCCGTGTGGACGTGGTCGCCGCCCTCATCGCTGTGTCTCCGTGTCAGGCTGTCACTGGTCGATGTGGCAACCAGGTCCTCAACAACAGCGCCAGCCACGGGAGACTGATCAATACCCCTTAATGTGCTGCAGCCACGGCAACCTGGAGACAATAATCCTGACAAGAACTTGGGGGGGAGGGGGGGGGGGGGGGGGGGGGGGGGGGGGGAGGAAGAGGAGGCTTTCTCTGCTTGCCAGTCAAAAACCTGGCTCCCACCCTCCTGCTCCCTCCCTCCCCTCCCTCCAGCCCCCTCCCTCCCCTCCTCAGCCTCCCTCCCTCCCTCCAGCCCCTCCCTCCCTCGCCCTCCATCCCCAGCTCTCCCTCCCTCCAGCCCCTCCCTCCACTCCATCCTCCAGCCCTCCTCCCTCCCTCCAGCCCCCTCCCTCCCCTCCAGCCTCTGCTCCCACAGACAGACTGTAGTGGCGCAGACAAACATGTCTGCAGACAGACATGTCTGCCTGCAGACAGACAGGCCAGGAGGAGATGAGAGGGGTCGATTGATCGCCTGTGTTGCGTGGTAAAACCGCTCATGCTGGGAAACGACCGTAGATTCCGAATCAGCTGTCGTACCTGGAGTGTTTTTAGATGCCAGTGTGAAAAGGTTTTCTGTCATAAACTTGAGTCTTTATCCAGTTTTGATGTATGGACGACGGCCCAAGTCCTGCCGTCTTCCTGACTTTGTGCTCCCCGCACCCCTCTGTCCACGCCCTCTGCAGCCTCCAGACTGGCCCTGGGTCTGGGGGAGGGACAGGCCCACTTGAATCAGAAATGATGATGTATAAATATCGATCTGACACTCCCCCCTCCTGCACACCCCTCCTCCCCGCAACCCTCCTGGCCAAATTGGAGGATTTTAATATAGAGGGAAGGAGACAGGGTGGAATCAATAATGCAGAAGTGGTCGTTATCCTAAAAGTATTGTCCCCTTGGGCTGTGTGTGTGTGTGGGTGGGGGGTGCGCTCCTCTACCCTAGACACCTGACTGTAAAGGTGGATGAGGTAGTGGCTGGTCACT
>NC_090061.1:2976482-2999195 GCF_038355195.1 Osmerus mordax | reverse complement strand
AGCAGTGTGTTTGGAAACACATCCTCCTCTCCTGACCCTGGCGCTGAGCATCGTCGGCTGGAGAGAGGAGAGAGTCTTCCTGGTCTCTCCATGAGCCTGCTTCACAGAGGAGAGAGTCTTCCTGGTCTCTCCATGAGCCTGCTTCACAGAGGAGAGACTCTTCCTGGTCTCTCCATGAGCCTGCTTCACAGAGGAGAGACTCTTCCTGGTCTCTCCATGAGCCTGCTTCACAGAGGAGGTCACTGCGTTGTGTTAAGACGGGCTGTTAGGGAGTCACACAGATTCAGTCACCCTGGACTCAGAGCTGACCGTGGTCATGCAGCAGGACCTGCAGTGGTGTCACAGTCATATTGACCAAACATAAAATATTTAAAAAAAAGTGTTACTTAATTTTTTTTTAATGGAAACTAACATTTCGAGATCAGCATTTTGTGACGGGACGTCCGTCAGACATTAACCACACGGGAGATTCTCACTCTCCAACTTCTCTTTGTTATTTTTGAAGTCAAGAAACAGTGAACCTCTTCGCTCGTTGATTTAAAGTCGTGGTGAATCATATTGACATATTTAGTGACTGTGATAACATCTGAAATGATGCCTGTAGCCCAGTGCTAATGTGGCACGAGGAAGTAAGAACCGCTAAGCTGTGTTAGAGCGGACATCCTGCGTGAATGATGGGCCCAGCCAGGAGCTGCTATGGAACTGGGGGTCGATCAGAGCAAACAGAGATAAAACTGAGGTAATGAGCCAAAGCCATTTATGGTTGATGTGTGTGTGTGGGGGGTGTGTGGGTGTGGAGGGGGGGGGGGGTGTATGGGGGGGGGGAATGGGATATGTACAGTATGTCTGTGTGTGTGGAGGAAGATGAGTGTGTGTGTGGTGGGTACATGTAGGTGTGAACGAGGTAAAGGGCCGGGGGGGGGGAGATGTGTGTGTGTGCGCGTGTGTATGTGTGTGTGTGTGTTTACTGTTTGTGAGCCCATCTGCCAATACCAGACACATATTTTCTACTAACAGTCTTCTCAATCAATACATTGACTAAGACATCCATTGTCATACCTTAACTGCACCGACCTGCTCTCTCTCTGTGTGTGTAGAATGGGTGATGAAGCCTTCCTCCACACATGACCCAGGGGGCCTGGTTTAGCCTGGCCTCAAATCAGGGGCTGGAGGCAGTGCTGGCCTCCGTCTGCCAGCCTCTGGAGCCCAGGGGACAGGTGTCCTGGGAGCAGCTCATTGGCTGGAGAAGCAGTGCATTGTGGGTCTGGTTCTATCGGGCAGTGGACCCCACCTCGCCTTATCATGCCAGGTGGGGGTTCCCCAGGAACGTTCTCCAGTTCTTCAGCTTGTGACACCAGCTAGGTGTTCTTCAGAGCACACTCACATTAGGCCACACAGACCCTGGACACGGAAACACTGGTAGAATTCCGCACTTCTGATCCCAGATCTTCTGCAGCGTTTTCTATCTGCACACACGGCTTTGGATAAGAGCTGAACGAACACAAGGAAAGGGTTTCATGGGTGTTAGTCATCCTACAGCAATATCAGTAGTTGGGTCTGAGTGTGTTGGGGAATGGTTAGTGTACTGTATACTGTCTGCATACTGTGTACTGTAATACTGTGTATACTGTCTGCATACTGTGTACTGTAATACTGTGTACAGTATTTCTGTATACTGTCTGCATACTGTATACTGTGTACAGTATTACTGTATACTGTCTGCGTACTGTGTACTGTAATACTGAGTACAGTATTACTGTATAGTGTCTGCATACTGTATACTGTGTACAGTATTACTGTATACTGTCTGTATACTGTGTACAGTATTACTGTATACTGTCTGCGTACTGTGTACTGTATTACTGTGTACTGTGTATACTGCAGTGCTTTTGTAATGTCCATGGTTTCATAAAGGTGTGAAAATATGAATGGGTGTAAAACATTGAGTGTATGTGTATGTAAGTGCATGTTTATATGTGTTTGTGTCTGTGTGCGTGTTTGTGTGTGTGTGTCTGGGTGCATGTGTCTGTGTGTGTGTGTGTGTGTCTGGGTGCATGTGTGTGTGTGCGTGGCTGGGGCTAATAAAAGCTGTCTTGTGTAACTGAGAAGGAGCTGAAGGGAGTGTGATCTGAGCTCATTAAGTGAGCCCTCCACTTTGAGAGCCAAACTGTCATCGGTCTCTCGCTTGCACTCCAGCTACCAACTCTTCACTTTTTAATTAATCTTTATCTTCTTCTCTGGATGCTCTCCTCTTCCTCCGTGATCCAGCCCTGTGTTAACACCCTCGAAACAGCGCTAGGGCTTAGAGGAAGTGTCAGGATCTTGTCTTGACAGGGAGGGGAATCGTTTAAAATCAAGGAACGAACATCAAACATTCAGTGTCCCGCCCCCCTGTATGTTTAGATGGCGTCTGAGTTAAAAGAGGGAAGCAGATTTTTTGTTCACCTGGACAGATGTGTTTTGTTATTCTCTCTAATGTGCTTTTCCCCCACGCGCGTTACTCCTCAGTAACGCAACGGAAAGTTCAAACAGCATGGTGTAATTTTGTGTAAATCGTCATCATTTCCCTCTCGTGAGGTATTGTTCAGTTCCTGCTAGCGTGTTCGTCTGCTCTTCAGTGCTAAAACCAGCCTTTCATGTCCTCAAGCCTCGCCTCTCTTGAATGGAGGCAGTCTGGGACGGTGCCAAATAGGGGGCGCGTTGTTCCCATTAACGCAACGGTATTGTCTAAAGGTAACCCTGAGAAAGATGCCTGCAAATTTAATGACGCCTGTTGTTTTTCAAAGTCAACTCATTTGCTTTGTAGTTTCCCCTCTCCCCCTAGCTGAAGTATCATCAGGTGAAGTATTTCCAGGTGACGAACCTGCGTTCTTGTTTGGTAAACACTTGAAAGCAGCACGCCGGCGGTTAATTTGAGCTAATACTCCGACTGTCTTTTTTTTGTGTGTGAATTGCGAGGACTGTCGGCATCGTTGGGGTCATGTCGGTTGACTTCTGCGCGCTGAGAAGCGTGCGTGTCCTCTGCTAGCGAACCTGCTGACAGTGTAGCGCCGCGTCGAGCTCTGGTAGCCAGCAGAGCCGTGAAAACAAAAGACTATTTTAACCAGGAAACAAGAAGAGGCGAACACGAGTGACTTCCTGTGTGTTGGCAAGCCTCAGGTTTGTTTAGCATTGCTAGCATGGGTGTCTCCGTAATCAAAGCGAGGGCTAGGAAGGCGTGAAAAAAAAATAAAAAAAAATAAACGAGATTGACACCAACCATACAGCTCTTGACAAGCGGCCTCGTCGCGTTTGTTCAACGAAATTAAACACTCTGGACTTTTTTCACCTGCTCAGGCAAGCAGCCGCACATATGGCCCCCGAGTTAAAAATAAAGACAATACGCATACATTACCATACATAATGCAGAACGACCCCCATTTAATATGCAAATTCCCTGAAATATTACTGAACACCTTCTGTTCGGAGCGAATACATTTGAATTTGCAATTAGAATTATCCTGTATAATTAATGAAAAGCGTCAATTTTTGGCTGCTTACTAATTTGATTAAACATGTTGATGGGGCGTTTAGGGGGGCTGGCGGATTGGATGTGAAGCCAGGCTGCAGTCTGGACAGCGCTGGTCTGGGTTCTTGGTGACCTCTGTGATCCTGGTTGAGGATGGCTGGGTCGTGGTCTGCTGTTGCACACTGGCGAAGCGGAGGAATACATGGACCCTAATTTACTAGACAAAGTGTGACCACCTGTGTCAGAGACACATTAGAGCGGATCTTTGTGTGTGTGTGTGTGTGTGTATGGGTGTGTGTGTGTGTGTGTACACTGGCATACGTGGGAGCCTACTTGTATTTCCTCAGAGACGGCTGTACAGCAGACTATGAACGTCATTTTGAAAAGACTAAAGTAGGTTAACTTATCATCAGCCAGAATGTTCGGCTTCATCTCGTTCACCTGTGTCCATAGAACGCCATCCGGCTGTCACCATGGCATCGCTATGGCGACGGCATGATCAGAAGGATGGCGTGAGGACGGAACGGGGCGCGGCCGTGCCAGGGCATGCATCTCTCCGTGCCGTGGCAGCATTAAGGCATATCCGTGGGCAGCCAAAAGGGGTCCTCGGAGGGAAGACGCTAAGCCGCAGTCCTGGCAGGAGGGAAGGCAGCTGATTGGTGCGTATGTGAAAGGCAGGAACCAGTCGAGATGCTCCACCTAAATCCCCCGACCAGGCAAATCTGATGAGGCGATAAGCTTTGTCCCAATGGAAGGACTTCTATTCCCAGAAACCCCCTCTTTACACTGACCCTTTGACCCCGGCACTCATCGCTGTACTGTTTGTTTGGTCTGGCTTAATTGTTATGTCTAGCTAAGCTCTTCTATATAATACAAAAAGCACACAATACTCTTACTGTTTAAATGGTTGAAGGTTTCATGGGAAACTCAGAGAGGGAGAGAGGGAGATGGAAAAAGAGAGTGTGAGAAAGAGGTCCAGAGAGAGAGAGAGAGAGAGAGAGAGAGAGAGAGAGAGAGAGAGAGAGAGAGAGAGAGAGAGAGAGATGGGGAGAGAGAGAGAGAGGAAGAGAAAGAGAAAAAAAAGTAGGGGGGAAGGATGAAGAGGTCCAGAGAGAGAGAGAAAGAGAGAGAGAAAGAAAGAAGGAGAGAGAAAGAGAGAGAGAGTGAAAGAGAGAGAGAGAGAGAGAGAGAGAGAGAGAGAGAGAAAGAAGGAGAGAGAGATGGAGAGAGAGAGAACGAAAGAAGGAGAGAGAGATGGAGAGAAAGAGAGAGAGAGATGGAGAGAGAGAGAACGAAAGAAGGAGAGAGAGATGGAGAGAGATATAGAGATGGAGTGTGAGAGTGAGGGAGCACACCCAGCAGCTGATGCTGAGATCATGTTCTTGTCGCAGAGGTCTTTGGCCTGAGTTGTGTGTGATTGAGGGTGTGTGAGGGTTTCTGTTACAGGGCTGCGGGCCTTGTGTCAGCTCGGATTCCTGCTAGGTTACGTGGAACACAAGATCATCCCGTCTTTCTTCAGCCAGTCGTTTTTGAGTGACTGTGTTGTAACGCTGACAAATGTGTGTGAATTATGGCAGTTCTGTGTGGACGTGTGCTTGTTTGCATGCATGTGTGTTTATGATTGTGTGTGTGTGTGTGTGCGAGCATGCGTGTAACTGTGTGTGTTCGTGCATGTGTGTAACTGTGTGTGTGTCTGGGTGTGATGGTGTGTGTGTGTCTGGGTTTGATCCAGGAGTTGCACCTGCAGCCCTCTCTGAAGACCCCGGCTGCTCTGTGGCTGAGAGCCACGATTTCCCCAGCAGCTCCGTATCAATTACACCACACTTCTCAACCACTTATGAATATTTATGATATTTGTAATAAAGTGCCTCTCCTAACTTGGTCTTTGTTTTCTCGTGCCCCATTGATTGAAGCCTGTTTGTATTACAGACACCAGGCAGGGTAGGTTGTAATATTCTTTTAAGGCTCAGGATTGGTTGTGTGTGTGTGTGAAAGTGTGTGTGAAAGTGTGTGTGTGAGTGTGTGTGTGAGTGTGTGTGTGTGTGTGAGTGTGTGTTCTCTGCATCTGTGCTTAGAATAGCAGAACAGGCTCTAATAATCTCAGAGACTCTGATATAGCACAATCAAATCAGGTTTTGTCTGCCATATCGATTTGTTTAGAAATCCTGCATATTATTTTTCAGGGGTAAAAACCCTGTGTAAATAGCAATATATCAAACAAACATCTTTATTATTGCTCGGGGTATTTACGAAACAAGCTTCGTAAAGATTTCACGCACTTTGAGTTTACGTCAAGCAGCTTATCTTCCAGGACTGCTACAGACACCAAGTGTGCAAGCGTCTCTGTAAGGAGGAAGGGGACTTCATGTCTTACCAGTCCTTCAGCGTCTGGAGGCTGTTAGCAGAGAATGAGTCCATGACAAATCCACTTACACAAACTGGAATATACGACAATATGAATGTTTGACATCAGTCCGGCACCCTGGACAATCAAGCTCGTTCCACTCTGTTCTTTCTAAAAGCAGCTTATTGTTTCTGTGAAAAAAAAAGAAATTAAAGGTCTTATGGGGAATTTCCTCAACGGGATGACGTGTGTGAATAACATAAGACTAGTGTGTTTATCTTCCTGCTGTAGGTAGAGATCTAGAAGCCTTCCTGTCCTCACCAGGTCTGATGTCATGCTGAGTGTGAGGACACTGCACTTACAATGTCCTGTCTGAGAAAAAAACCTTTCAGCCTTCTCAGGAGAAAGACGTTTTGTTCTCGACTCCATCCTCCCGCTGGTTGAAGGGGAGGTGGTGGACGATCTCTGCTCCACTGTCTGTAACTGCCGATGTGTGTGTGTGTCTCTGACGTGCGTTACTGTGAGAGAGGGCTCTGGGAGGTCAGGGCAGGGTCTGGAAGTGTTTGCCTGGCCTGTGAGCGCCCCTGCCCCCAGAGGTGAGCCTGGCCTGTGAGCGCCCCTGCCTCCAGAGGTGAGCCTGGCCTGTGAGCGCCCCTGCCTCCAGAGGTGAGCCTGGCCTGTGAGCGCCCCTGCCCCCAGAGGTGAGCCTGGCCTGTGAGCGCCCCTGCCCCCAGAGGTGAGCCTGGCCTGTGAGCGCCCCTGCCTCCAGAGGTGAGCCTGGCCTGTGAGCGCCCCTGCCCCCAGAGGTGAGCCTGGCCTGTGAGCGCCCCTGCCTCCAGAGGTGAGCCTGGCCTGTGAGCGTCCCTGCCCCCAGAGGTGAGCCTGGCCTGTGAGCGTCCCTGCCCCCAGCTTGGCCGAGGCCTGAGCAGATGTGTCTGGGTTCACCTTGTCCAGGCTTGGGTCGCAGCCCAGTGGACACAACAGTTTGGCCAAACAGATGGAGGATATCAGTGTTAGAAGTTCCCGGTGATTAAAATCCACCAAATGTATGTATGTACCGAATCACATGCAGACATGTGGTGGATTTTATTCACATTTGCTGGATTTTAATCAACTACTTATTTTACTTAATTTTTTAAGAACAAAACAAGTGAGAGTGGCTTCCCTCCTTCCTCCTCTCCCCCTCCCTCCTCATCCTCCACTCATCCCCCCTCCCCATCCCCTTCTCACTCCTCGTCCCCCCTCTCCCCCTCCCCTTCTCTCTCCTCCTCCCCCCTCTCCCCCTCCCCTTCTCTCTCCTCCTTCCCCCTCTCCCCCTCCCCTCCTCCCTCCTGTCCTCCATTACTTGGGCTGGAGTCGTGTTTGATTAGGCCCACTGTTCCAGGCCTCTTAACGTCGCGAAACTTCAAAAAGCGTTGTAAATTACATTTACTTTGTAACGATTGCATCATTACATCTGTATAAACACGTCAGCGGTCGCAAGTCTCCGCCACTGAACCTCCCTCCCCTCCCGCACACCGCCTCACTTCCTCGTCGACGCATGAAAACAAACTGACAAACATGATGACTTGGCGGCAGCCATTTTCTTTCTCTCTCACTCTCTCCGTCGAGGTGAGAGATGTCCAATGAGGACGGGGAAACGAGGAGAGGTAATGTTTGGAGTCTCCAGTCAGCAGCAACTGAAGCAGGCTCGTGACAAGGTTAAAGTGTTCTGGGCTAAATTCTAATGGAATGGTTTAGAGGCTACCCCCAGGCGCTTATTCAAATAGGATGAGTTATTTTTTAATTTCGGTTCAATAAAGCAAGACGACTACCCATCCCTACCCGGATACTTAATTAAATACTTTCCGCACTATATTAGTTTTGACGTCAGCCCTCTCATCTGTATTGGTAATAGCTGTAAAGAGAAGCGTTTGTCTGACAGACACATTTAAAGGAATACTTCCTTTCCCCCACAGATTTCGAACTATGCTAAAATTATATTTCATTAAAAACGATTATTTTGTAAAAAAAATTTTTTAAAGATGTGTTTTTTTTGGGGGGGGGAGAAATCTAGACACCCCGTATGGTAGCGCAGTTCCTGCCCAGCGAGAGTGTTCTCAGTGACAGGGTCTCTGGTGTTCACACAGCCAGACTCACCTTCGCCAAGCTGCCCTCCCTTCACCAGGATCCCCTCCCCTGTCTGAAGGTCAGCGCAGGACAGACACACCAACTGTTTCCAATTATTTCATCAGAACACCCCCTTTTCCACCCCCTCTTAGAAATTACACAAAGACGCCTTCAATGGTATGTATGTATATGACTATATATATATATATATGAGATTCTATCCATTTTATATTCCTTCAGAAAGGGATTTTAATCAGATTTTAAGTGCAGTCCTACACATGCTGTGTGTGAGACAACATTCACAGTTCCGGCCAGTCCCTCACAAGCCCCAAGCCGCCCCCTCAGAGTAAGACATCTCTCCCCAGCTCGTCCCCTCATCCCTGGCTGCGCTCGTCGGTCTGGTCCCCCTGTCCTGGAAACTCCCGGCCCTGTCTGTGTGTCTGTGGGCTCCTAACTGGTGGCATCTGCTTCCTCAGCGCTCCCTCTGTCTAGCAATATGCTCCCGATCTGTCCGCAGGGCCCTCGTTGAGGGGAATCTATGGCTTCATCTGCAGCGCGGCAGGTTGCGTGTCTGTCACCCTCCCCAGACGCTCGCATGCTAGCACGCTAGTGCGTTAGTGCGCTAGCCGACCAGGCCGAGGGAAATGCAGCGCGGCGACGAACGCGGTCGTTTATTCACTCTAAAAAGGCTTCTTAAAGATCTAAAAAAAAAAAAAAAAAAAGATCTGAAATCGCCATAGCAACAATGTTTTTCCCCCTCTGTCCTAAGTAAAGTTCAATGCTCGTAAAAAATAAATACAAATTAAAGATAGATACTTTTATAGATCTCCCTCGACACAGAGAACATCTCCTGTCTAAACCTGTGTCTGGTGTGTACCCCATCTGTACGAACAGTACCCGCATGAATGTGTTTCTCGGTCGGAGTGTGCGTTTTTGTGTGTGTGTGTGTTTTTGTGTGTTGTGTGTGTTGCAAACACCCCCATACCTCCTCCCCCTCCTCCCCCTAATTCCTGTCAGCCTATCAGCTGTGGCGGCGTGCAGGGGCCGGCGTTAGGCCCGGGGCCCAGTCTCCCGCATTAGCGAGCCAGCAGGCCCTCCTGGTGAAAAATGGGGCCATTTGCGCTTGTTTGTAAGTCCTGTCAAGAAGCTGCACCTCTGGCCCGCCCAGGTGAACAAATTGGATGTTTAATCTGGTGACATTCCTATCTAGGCCAAGGGCTAATGTACGTGTCTAAGAATAACCGGGGCAGCCCCGCGTGATAGATGGGCGGCTATTATAGGCTGTATTTAAATCTGAGAGGACAATTCCTCTGTCACTGCCCCCAGACTGACAGCTTGATTCCAGCGCCGGGGTCTGGATGGAGCTGTCAATCATCGTGTCGGGTGAGGATTTTCTTTCTTTCTCTCCCTCTCGTGGGATTGGTCGGGACAGGTTGTCTCTCCCTCGTGGGATTGGCTGGACAGGTTGTTAGCCCAGCCTCTTGTCTAGACGGTGATTGTGGAGATGTGAGAGGAGATCGGCGAGGCTTGGAGGGAGATGTTGAGGTGCTTGCTACACTCCCCCCCCCCCCCCGCCCCCCTCCTTCCTCCAGAGAGCTGTGTGGTTCCCCATGGCCTTCCTAGCTTGTTGCACTGGGCTGTGAAATGTTATAGTTGATAGGCTGTTGTTGCACAACATGTTGTTGTTGCACTGTGCGGTGTAATGTTATAGTAGATATGCTGCTGTTGCACTGTGCTACAGTACTGCAATACTGTTAGAGCAGGTACAGATCTGCTTCTCTATTCACCCCCATTCATTGATTAGTGCTGCGCTTCTCACTGTGAGAATATTCCTCCTATGGTTTACCTTGTCATACTGTGTGTGAGTGCGGGTGTGTGTACGTGTGTGTGTACCCGTGTGTGTGTGTGTACCCGTGTGTGTGTGTACCCATATGTGTGTGTGTGTGTGCGTTCGAGCTCAGTAATGTCTAACCTGCTCCTGCTGTTTACTCATCTCTGTGTGTGTAGTGCGTGTGTGCGTGCATGGTGTGTGTGTGCGTGACGGCGTATGTGGTGTGTGTGCGTGACGGCGTGCGTGGGGTGTGTGTGTGTGTGTCCACCTGCTGGTTCCCCCCTGCTGGATGCTCAGTGTGATCTTGGCTTTTGATGATCATCATTGTTTGTTGTGAGGCTGAAGTGGATCTGACTTCACGTCCGCACCCCCCCGCACCTGTCTGACATGCTCAGTCAGGCCACATCAGTCTACCCTCAAACATTACCTAGAATCAGTGCCACCTTTTCAAACTACTTATTACATTCTCCACTTTGGAATGAGTTCACTCTCTGACATGAATATTTGTCAAGCCAGTGAAGCCACAGTGCAACTTTTTCTTCTTTTTAACAAAAAAAACCTGTAGAATAATGTTTTTTTAATATCGACTGTTTTGTTTCAGTTCCTGTGATCCTTGTGTTAGTCTCTCTGCTGGAGAGGGAGAGCTCTGATTCTGCAGCTTGCTGTGATTTTGAATCCATTCCTGGCCCGTGAGGTCACCCTAAGTCACATATTTTATTTTCTCTCGTTGGAGCATTATGTCACGGAGTGATTTTCGATCCGAGAGACAAATATGCTCTTTACCATGGCAACAAGACCATATAACAGCTGAGGAGGGACCCAAGAAGAAAACAGTGTGTTAGTGTGTGCGTGCCTCCATGTGTGTGTGTGTGTGTGTTCAGGGTAGGGTTAAACACAAACAATCATGAGGTTTAGAGGAAGAGCACTTGGCCAAAACAAAGTGGTCAGTTTTGAATAGTCCACCCTCACACCCTCCCCTCAGAACACCCCCTCCCCTCAGAACACCCCCTCCCCTCAGAACACACTCTCCCCTCAGAACACACCCTCCCCTCAGAACACACCCTCCCCTCAGAACACACCCTCCCCTCAGAACACACCCTCCCCTCAGAACACTCCCTCCCCTCAGAACACCCCCTCCCCTCAGAACACCCCCTCCCCCCAGAACACCCCCTCCCCTCAGAACACCCCCTCCCCTCAGAACACCCCCTCCCCCCAGAACACACCCTCCCCTCAGAACACACCCTCCCCTCAGAACACCCCCTCCCCTCAGAACACACCCTCCCCCTCAGAACACACCCTCCCCTCAGAACACCCCCTCCCCCCAGAACACCCCCTCCCCCCCAGAACACCCCCTCCCCCCCAGAACACCCCCTCCCCCCAGAACACCCCCTCCCCTCAGAACACACCCTCCCCCTCAGAACACACCCTCCCCTCAGAACACAAACACCCCAAGACCACAGCCAGCCAGAATGAAATACTGATGCACTGTTCATCTCTGTGCTCTAGGATCTCAGCATGTGTTTCAGGGCGAGCAGGCAGAGGAATGGAAAACAGACATTCTCTCAGATTCTTTGTCACACCTTCCGATGAACCCAGAATTTCTGTTCAGTAAAGCTCTCATTCGGTAGGGTAACAGCTGTGCTGTGCAGTAGGTTAGGTGATTAATAACGTAATGACTGGTTGTGAGAAAGGCTCCCAGCTCGAGTTATGTGTTTTATTGTTAGGATGAAAAAGCGTTCTGAACTAGAGTGACTCTGTGATGAAGTCATCATTGCAAATTTGTATCATTTTCAATTTCATTCATTTCCAATACATCTGATGTCAGATTAGTTTGAATGTTGAATAATCGGACTGTTATTGAAGATGAAAGAGCGGGGATGGGGGAAGGGGGAGGGGGGGTGAAACCATTGCCTGGGTTTTTGTATCAATTCAAATGAATTTGATTCTGATATTCTGTACGATGGGCTTGTCCAGATGAGTCTCTGTTTATCAGGTTTCATTTTCAGACTAATACTCAAGCGGCTTTTCGTACACTGGATGCTGTATGTGGAACCTTCCAGAATAGGTAATGGGGCCCACTCAATATTTCAGATGTAGCAAATGAATTGTGCAAGCCTCTTTTAGCAGAATAAACTGCTTCTGTGTTCCAGACAAAGTTTGGGGAATTGGGGACCGTGGCCTTAATGTGTTGTTAAAACAATGGACAGAGGAGACGAGAGGTATTCGCCTGTGTTTGTGTGTGTGTTTGGTCCATGTGTGTGTGTGTGTGTGTGTGAGAGAGAGAGATCTGTTCCAGGGACTGTTTTAGTGCCTCATCAAATATTTAGTTTGATTGTACATGGCCCTGTAATTGCCATCTTGGCTGGTGAATTATTGATGACATGTAGGAGAGACGAGGAGGGCCCTAGACTTGGAGCACTGAAAGAGACACACACACTCACACACACACACAAGAATGCACACATACACACAACGCACACATACACACACACACACACACACACACACATATACTCACACATTAACACATGTACATACAGTGGAAAACCGCCAGCAAAAGTCTACAGTAACACACACACATACAGCTACAATCTGGTGAATCATATTGTAATCAAAGGGTGGCAACTCCCTGTGTTTCATAACCTAATTAGCAGTATGTGAATTCATCTGTAATTATTTGAAGAGGGCATATTCTCCACATAGTAGAGTAAATATTAGACTTCCTCGGCTTGGTAATGAGACAGCAGGAACAACACCGCACTGTGTCTCCTTCTGATGTTAGGCAAAGAACATACCGGAAGTTTGCTGCGCATCTTCAGACGCACTACACCTGACGTGAGGATTTCAAACGCAAATTCTGAAACGACGAGTCGTTCCGTCGTTTAAACTGCTTTTAAGACCTTAGCGTGAAACGGTCTCCGGCGAGCGTTTTCACCGGGGGGAGTGTAAACCTCCCTGTCTGCTGTGCTGGAGAAGTCACCCTCAGAAGCGCTTTCTCATCAGCTCCTCGTGGAGCTCATTTCAGGGGGAGCGGCCGCATGTGGCTCTGGCTTTTCATAGAAAGCATCTAACACTCAAACCAAATGGTGGGCAGAATTGGAAACTGGGCAGCTTTTAAAAATACCCCTGCTGAAATATTGATTTTTTTTTTCTCTTCTTCTTGCCTAACGTAATAAGTGAGAGACTCAGGGGAGGGTGGAGATGTGTGTGTGTGTGTGTGTGTGTACACATGCCCAGTACAAGGGAGCATCCACAGTTCTCACACACCCTTCAAAGCCAGACGTGTGTGTGTGTGTTTTGTATGGACTCTGTAGTGTCTTGTAATATGAGTCAGACATAATTGCTACAGTATAGTGCTATGGGTGTGGCTGAGGGATGACCTCACCACCCTGTGAAGATCATGCTGTTGAAGTCAGACTTACTTACTGTATACCCCTGTGTGATTTAGATCCACAAATCTCACCCCTTTGAACCATTCTCTGTATATAATACCT
The DNA here is from genome assembly GCF_038355195.1 of Osmerus mordax. Classification (NCBI taxonomy): domain Eukaryota; kingdom Metazoa; phylum Chordata; class Actinopteri; order Osmeriformes; family Osmeridae; genus Osmerus; species Osmerus mordax. The sequence continues at coordinate 2,985,909 of NC_090061.1, read as the reverse complement.
CTCTCATTGAGATTTTCAGTTTCCATTCCAGCTCCCAAGCCAAAGGGCAGTTGTTTGCATTTGTAGTTTCCACTCAAACACGTCCTTTCAAGGAAAGGGAAGTTGGGTAAGGCAGCCATTTTGGGGCAAGGAGAAGGACTGACAAAAATGATATATTCTAGGGGGTACCCATAGACTTAGGCCTGTATCCATGTAGAACCCTGTCATCACTGTTCTAAAGACTGGCTTCTGTTGGCCATACTTTACATATGAGACTGTACTTAACATGACAGATGCCTGGATAACATTCATGCTGGCAATCCAATATTTGGACGCTTCATTTCTAAAGGATGATCTACATCTGAAAAAAAAGCATGTGAAATGAGATCTACATAAAATATGCCACAACCATCACAGAGTATATGATGCATGGCAGTCAAAACACAGTGGAAAGAACTTGGGTTCTCTTAAGTTTTTCAGATTGATAAATACAGGAGACTACCTGTCATGGGTTAGCCCCAGTAGACTTCTCAGACAGAGTCCTGTTAGGTAACACTTCATCCTGAAACAACCACATATTCTCCCCCCCCCCCCCCCCCTTTTTCCTTTTCAAAGCCGCCATCAACATTCAACCTCCGTCTTGTCGTCTACAAACAGCTACTTCCCTCTCTACTTCCTCCCCCTGCTATCTCTTCGGCGTTCCGGAGAGAGCAAGGCTTTGATCTGCTGCCCCTTTTCCATGAGAGAGACCTGGAATCTTCTATTCCTTGTCAACTCCTGCCCAGTGGCAGATGGAGAAGGAGAGGCTCCCTTTTCCCCCTCTCTCCTCTCTCCTCTCCATCCTCCCTCCTCTCTCCTCTGATGCTCTCTCCTCTCCTCTTTCCTGCTCTCACCCCTCCCTCCTCTCCCTCTCCCACTCTCCCCTCCATCCCTCTCACCCCTCCCTACTCTCCCTCTTCTCCTCTCCTTTCCATCTCTCGTTCTCCCTCCCTCCCACGCTCCTCTCCCCCCCCATCCCAGCCTCACCAGCCCCTCCCTACGGACCTCACCCCTCATCACTCTATATTTGTAGTTTTTCATCTTTCTTTGCTTTCTTGTTTTCGTCTGAAATGTTGTGGCCAAAGCTTGAATCTGTCCTTCTGTACTCAGAGCTTCTATAACGACGTGTGTCCTCAATCCACTGTGCCAAATGTAGCCCTGTCTGTCTGTCTGTCTGTCTGTGTCTGTCTGTCTGTCTGTCTGTCTGTCTGTCTGTGTCTGTCTGTCTATCTGTCTGTGTCTGTCTGTCTGTCTGTGTCTGTCTATCTGTCTGTGTCTGTCTGTCTGTCTGTGTCTGTCTATCTGTCTGTCTGTCTGTCTGTGTCTGTCTATCTGTCTGTCTGTCTGTCTGTCTGTCGCTGTCTGTCTGTCTGTCTATATGTGTATATCTGTGTCTGTCTGTCTGTCAGTCTGCTTGTCTGTCTCTCTAATCTCAGCCTCAGTTCTAAACTCACCCTAGCTTTGCTCTAATATCAGCACGGCTAGTTCGCTTACCAGCCTCTTGTCTCCAGCTGTGTTTTAATTCGATCCCCATTGATCCATATCTCTACTCCAAGGACTCCAATATCATATGAATGGAGCCTCAGGATGGCTTCCCCATATGATTATATTCCATTGCCATAAAGGGCATTAGTAGCCTACAGTGCACCCCAGATCACGTTTCAGTCGATACTGGCTAAATAGAAGAGCCATTTTTTCTCCTCCTGCGCTGTGTCATTAGAAAATGACCATATCTTTTAAGCAACAGAGCACCTTTGATTTACCCTGTCCACCTGTCACCTCACCGAAGACAAGCTTTAAATATACATTTTCATCTGGCGTTGAGAGGAGCGCTTCACTTCCCACTGTGTGTTTTCAGAGATATTGTTACCGTCTTATTAGGACGAAAATCAATGCTCTCTTCAGATAGGCTGCCGTTTATATCTCCCTGACTGTGCCTGCTCTCAATTCCTCTCCCAGAATGCCTTGCAAAGGAGAGAGGAAAAAGAATTGCCACCAGTATTGGACGAGGTTATCCCTTGGTTAATGTGACATGCCTGTCTGCGACCTTCCTGGTTGTTAACTGCCCGGATTATTATTGTGATAATGTGGCAATTAAAAAGAAAGCGGTCCATCAAAATAGGGGGCTTATGGTCCGGGAGATATATGTGCAGAGATTACAAGGCATTGGGAAATGCATTAAGACGGCCATCCATTCTAACGGTGTGGTGAGGAGTAGCTCGCTACGCAGCCGTTATTACTTCTGTAGCTATCCTCATTGATATCCATTCCCAATCAATACTACTCTGCTGCAGTAAAAATACAAGTAAATCAACACATGCAAGGCAGGATTGGACATAAAGAATTGAAAGATATCTAAACATGAGCTAATGAGACACCATAAGTCTGGAGAGAGTGTGTGTTCAATAATTATTGGACAAAAAAAATTGAAATCAAAATGTAGAAGATCAGACTGTCTTCTGGAAAAGCATGTTTTGGATGTTAAATAATGTTCTCGGTTTTTGGCAAAAGCACGACTGACCTCTGATTGACCTCTGATTGAGCTGGCATGTTTTCTTCTTTGTGTGTTGCAGATTCTTCTTGAAGTTCTTTCTGAAGTGCAATCAGAACTGTTTGAAAAATGCAGGGAACCCACGAGACATGAGACGATTTCAGGTAAGTGCATGTCCACAAAACCTCATATTTACTCTCTTTCACAGCATGATACATGATCGATCTAACATCTACAGCTTCTCATGTGTGGACCTGACCACAATCGAATGCACCCGACCACAGCAAACTATTTTACATTTTTGTCCATCTAGCAGAGGCTTTCATACAAATACTTCAAATACAGCACTTTTTACAAGCCATGCCACAGATTGCTCAATGTACACTCACAGAACTGCAGCTAAACCAACCTAACCCCTCAAGAAAGACAAGGAAAACTCCCTGGAAAACTCTAGTGGGGGAAAAAAAGAAAACTGTGTCTTACATTTACATTTAGCAGACGCTCTTATCCAGAGCGACTTACAGTAAGTACAGGGACATTCCCCCCGAGGCAAGTAGGTTGAAGTGCCTTGCCCAAGGACACAACGAAAATTTTTCACGCCCGGGAATCGAACCGGCAACCTTCTGATTAGTATCCCGATTCCCTAACCGCTTAGCCATCTGACCCCCCTAACATGGTTTTCCCTGTGTTCCTCAGGTGGTCGTGTCCACCACGGTCAACGTAGACGGCCATGTCCTCTCCGTGTCAGATAACATGTTTGTCCACAACAACTCCAAACACGGCAGGAGGGCCCGGCGCCTGGACCCCTCTGAAGGTAAGCCCACCAGGCATCACTTCAGCCTTACGGGGAACAACGTTGGGTTTACACGTTACAATAATGTCACGTTAACTACCATGTAGCTACGTTGGAATACCTATAGTAATGACATTGTAGTTACTAAGGAACTGCTATGTAATGTTGTGTACGTGTTAACAAGCAAAAGCTGAAACCGAAACACTTTCCTTTACCTAAAAGATGAATGCATTCACATACAGTGAGGCTCCATAGTTACATACTGGACTTAATGAAACCTTCTAAAGCACGCTAAGGACTGATGACATTTTCATTGAAGTGGGAACTTTTTATTAGCGTTGCCCTTTAAAAAAAAAACACCCTACATCCCTCTATAAAAACCACCACAGACTTTCCAGTCATGACGTGAGATGGAGCCCTATCCTATAAACGCTCTCGTTCTGGAATAAAGGAGTATTAGAATCCCCTCTCCACTCCAGTACGGTCGGCCTCACTAGCTACTGTAGCTAGTGCATGATCGCAACAGCACTGGCTCTGTCGTCGTGTTGCACCAACTAACGTCACTTTTGAGTTCCTGAGTTGAAAAACTCTGGAGTATCATGCTAGCACAGGCACTTAGCATTCAGACACAGAGACACAGAGAGACACAGAGACAGAGAGACAGGCATGTAAAGAGAGAGAGACATATAAAGAGAGACAGAGACGGAGAAAGAGAGAGACAAAGACGGAAAAAGAGAGAGACAGAGACAGAGAGAGAGCCAGACTGAGAGACAGGCATGTAAAGAGAGAGAGACATAAAGAGACAGAGACAGAGACTGAGAAAGAGAGAGATACATATATAAAGAGAGAGAGACATATATAAAGAGAGAGAGAGAGATAGAGAAAGACAGAGAGACATATAAAGAGAGAGAGAGAGATAGAGAAAGACAGAGAGACATATAAAGAGAGAGAGAGAGAAAGACAGAGAGACATATATAAAGAGAGAGAGAGAGAGAGAGAGAGAGAGAGAGAGAGAGAGAGAGAGAGAGAGAAAGACAGAGAGACATATAAAGAGAGAGAGACAGAAAGAGAGACATATATAAAGAGAGAAAGACAGAGAGAGAGAAAGACAGAGAGACATATATAAAGAGACTCCTGACTGCAGCGACAGCACAGCAGCGCTGTGTGAGTGGAGTCGGGTCTCGGTTGTGTTCCTCCGGCAGCTCTGACTGCAGCCAGGGCCCACTGTGGCGGCCTCGCTCCCTTTCATCCCAGACAGATTGGGATGTTTTCAGAAGCGATAAAATACGACATCTGCTCCTGTCTTTGTTCCACTCGAACCCCCACCCCCCTCCCCGCACGCACACAAACCCCTCACACACACGCACACACATCCCTCACACACACGCACACACACACCCCTCACACACACACACAGTTCTCACACACCCTAGGCAGAAATTTACAAAGTTTCCACAGGCTGTTTCGCACCGTTGTTTGATTAATTTGTCTCGATTGGAGTGGCCCCATTCGTTCTCCAGTGTGTTTACTGTTGTGACAAAGGGAAATTAATAACGATGACAGCTGAGTTCCAGGGACAAACCTATTCTCAAACACCCTCAACAACTGTTAAACGGTGGGAAGAAGCTTTTGAAGATTAAACCACTCGTCGCATCTGCTAACTTTGAATACCTAACCGCCAACTTCCAATACTTATCAGCTACCTTCGAATACTTAACTAACTTTGGTTACCTCACTGCCAACTTCCAATACCCTTGAGAACATTTTTCTGCAACTCCCATTTAAGAAGGTCGACCCATGCTGTTGTCCCATGCTGTTGTCCCATGCTGTTGTCCCATGCTGTTGTCCCATGCTGTTGTTAGCCAACTGGCAGAGCAAGTCTTTGTAGTTAACATGTTTGCTTTTACATGAAAAAAAAGAGTTGCAGTCATCACATTAACATTAGCAAAGTGACATCACTACATCAAATCAGTCCAGGCTTGCCATCATAATAATAATAATGCCATTACGTCTGCATCATTTAGCCCTTATTCTTGCATTCAGGTTGCAGCAACAGTATGAGCGTGGGTGAATCTCACGTCTCTGTTTGGTTGTCAGCTAATCATTATGTATTTTCCATTGTTAGAGTGCCTCTCAGACAGGTCTGCAGGAGACAGGCCCGTTCAGCTGTCTCCAGCTCCCCTCCGCAGTCTGGTCTGCAGGAGACAGGCCCGTTCAGCTGTCTCCAGCTCCCCTCCGCAGTCTGGTCTGCAGGAGACAGGCCCGTTCAGCTGTCTCCAGCTCCCCTCCGCAGTCTGGTCAGCGTGGAGACAGGCCCGTTCAGCTGTCTCCAGCTCCCCTCCACAGTCTGGTCTGCAGGAGACAGGCCCGTTCAGCTGTCTCCAGCTCCCCTCCGCAGTCTGGTCAGCGTGGAGACAGGCCCGTTCAGCTGTCTCCAGCTCCCCTCCACAGTCTGGTCTGCAGGAGACAGGCCCGTTCAGCTGTCTCCAGCTCCCCTCCGCAGTCTGGTCAGCGTGGAGACAGGCCCGTTCAGCTGTCTCCAGCTCCCCTCCACAGTCTGGTCTGCAGGAGACAGGCCCGTTCAGCTGTCTCCAGCTCCCCTCCACAGTCTGGTCTGCAGGAGACAGGCCCGTTCAGCTGTCTCCAGCTCCCCTCCACAGTCTGGTCTGCAGGAGACAGGCCCGTTCAGCTGTCTCCAGCTCCCCTCCGCAGTCTGGTCAGCGTGGAGACAGGCCCGTTCAGCTGTCTCCAGCTCCCCTCCGCAGTCTGGTCTGCAGGAGACAGGCCCGTTCAGCTGTCTCCAGCTCCCCTCCACAGTCTGGTCAGCGTGGAGACAGGCCCGTTCAGCTGTCTCCAGCTCCCCTCCACAGTCTGGTCAGCGTGGAGACAGATGAACGCCTCCATATTGATCTGATCCTCTGACATGAAAACAAAAAATATTTTGTAGAATTCTTTAGCAGTTACTAATTGACTATCTCGTAAGACTGGAAAATAACAGTTGATGGTGGGTGATAAGGATGTAAACAGGTAGTTGTCACGCATCAAACAAACCTTGTTGGTTAAAATCACCCGATCCTTTACACACATGGCTTCACGGTCTCTAAGACCTTAATAATAATAAAAAATCATAATAATGCATTATTTGTTTTTGGGCACCTAAAATAATCTTTGAGGGTGTTAAGTCAGTAGTGTGCTAGCCCCGGGGTTGGGTGAGTCTCCTAGTTCCTGACGAGTACATTTCACATCATCTAAAACGCTTTCATCTAATACGACACACAAGTACAGCAGCAGGTCTAGGATCGGCGCGTGGTTCCTGATGCGTCGCCGTCATGCCTGTCCTGTTGTCTGTGTTCTCGAAGCAGCCACCCCCTGCATCAAGGCCATCAGCCCCAGCGAGGGCTGGACCACGGGCGGAGCCACGGTCATCATCATCGGGGACAACTTCTTCGACGGGCTGCAGGTGGTGTTTGGCACGATGCTGGTCTGGAGCGAGGTGAGAGGTCCCTTCTCTTATCTCCCTCTCTCTCCCTCTCTATCTCTCTCTCCCTCTCCCTCTCTATCTCTCTCTCTCCCTCTCTCTCCCTCTCTATCTCTCTCTCCCTCTCTATCTCTCTCTCCCTCTCTATCTCTCCCTCTCTATCTCTCTCTCTCTGTGTCTCTCTCTTTCTTCTCTCCCTCTTTGTACAGATATGTGTATTTGTAGCTCTCCTCTGTGGAGGCTTGCAGGATCTCACAGCGTAACAAGGTGCATAAGGCACGCCATGAAATATTGAGCGCGTCCTGAGTGCAGCACCTGCTCAGGAGCCGCCAGGAGCCGTGTGAAGCCTCCGCCTGGCCCGCTCAGACACACAGAGACACAGACACACAGAGACACAGAGACACAGAGACACAGAGACACAGACACACAGAGACACAGAGACACAGAGACACAGACACACAGAGACACAGAGACACAGAGACACAGAGACACAGAGACACAGAGACACAGAGACACAGACACACAGAGACACAGAGACACAGAGACACAGAGACACAGACACACAGAGACACAGAGACACAGAGACACAGAGACACAGACACACAGAGACACAGAGACACAGAGACACAGAGACACAGACACACAGAGACACAGAGACACAGAGACACAGAGACACAGAGACACAGACACACAGAGACACAGAGACACAGACACACAGAGACACAGAGACACAGACACACAGACACACAGACACACAGAGACACAGAGACACAGAGACACAGAGACACAGACACACAGAGACACAGACACACAGACACACAGAGACACAGACACACAGAGACACAGAGACACAGAGACACAGAGACACAGACACACAGAGACACAGACACACAGAGACACAGACACACAGACACACAGAGACACAGACACACAGAGACACAGAGACACAGAGACACAGAGACACAGAGACACAGACACACAGAGACACAGAGACACAGACACACAGACACACAGAGACACAGACACACAGACACACAGAGACACAGAGACACAGAGACACAGAGACACAGACACACAGAGACACAGACACACAGACACACAGAGACACAGACACACAGAGACACAGAGACACAGAGACACAGACACACAGAGACACAGAGACACAGAGACACAGAGACACAGAGACACAGACACACAGAGACACAGAGACACAGACACACAGAGACACAGAGACACAGAGACACAGACACACAGAGACACAGAGACACAGAGACACAGAGACACAGAGACACAGAGACACAGAGACACAGCCACACAGAGACACAGAGACACAGAGACACAGAGACACAGCCAGGCACACAGAGACACAGACACACAGAGACACAGAGACACAGAGACACAGAGACACAGAGACACAGAGACACAGAGACACAGCCAGGCACACAGAGACACAGACACACAGAGACACAGAGACACAGCCAGACACACAGAGACACAGACACACAGAGACACAGACACACAGAGACACAGACACACAGAGACACAGAGACACAGCCAGGCACACAGAGACACAGAGACACAGGAGCTGTGCTGCTCCTCGTCCGCTGTCCCGGTGTCTTCACTAGGCCTCGAGGCGTCCCAGATCTGAGTGTTCTGATTCTTAATTGGGATATAGGACTTTGGTAGATTGAACGGAGACCTGGGGGAGCATTGAGTCGTAAAAAAAGAAGTGGTCTAGTGAGGATAATCACTACGGGCTGGGTAAAGAACCATGAACATGATTGATACAGGTGCTCCATTCAGCTCTTCATCAACATGCTTTGACTTGACGTTGACCTCTGTGTGTGTGTGTGTGTCTGTGTGTTCCAGCTCATCACCCCCCACGCCATCCGGGTCCAGACCCCCCCTCGACACATCCCCGGGGTCGTAGAGGTCACGCTGTCCTACAAGTCCAAGCAGTTCTGCAAAGGAGCTCCCGGACGCTTCGTATACACAGGTAACACCATCATCTCTCATCGTCTGTTTTTACACCGGTAACATCTCTCATAATCTCATTACACTGTTATAACACCATAATCTTAAATTACACTGTTAACACCATAATCTCAAATTACACTGCTGACATCTATTTATAATCTCATATTACACTGGTAACATAGATAATCTCGTATTACACTGCTGACATCGTAATCTCTTATTACTAAATCACTCCTAATCGCTTATTTTCAAAGAACCGTGACCTGACACAACATGCACTGATGACAAACATCGACTAATATACGACTTTATAAATACATAAAAAAGTGATTGGTTCTGAAAGAATCAACGCTTTTTCAGGGCCAACACAGAGCGAGCAGGTTCCATCTAGCTGAGCGCTCTGTCCTTTCACTCTGGTGAACACGCTCCTCCGTGGTCGGGAGAGGGGCCCTGTCCCCTTCCCACCAGGACACTCTCCTTCAGGTTGTCCCTCGTCCATTGTCTGGTGTCCGCGCCCGCCCGCCGTCAGAATGGAGTATCGCTCCCTCCGATCAGTGCTTTTACCATTCCCGATTATTCCATTGGAATATCCAGATGCCATTCAAAGTAGCAGAAAGGTCAGATGGAAGACTGTTTAGTATGATAAGTAAATGTCACAGCGTTGTGTATG